>NC_079495.1:58442421-58657421 GCF_030052815.1 Hevea brasiliensis | reverse complement strand
ATACACCATTAAGCTTGAGTCCACCATTGATTTAGCCATCTTTTTCACTAGCTTCCTTCATTAAACTTGACCACCATACCTTGGGCAGCATACTTGGAGCAAGAAAGATAAGTTTTGGTGGAGTTTTGAAGAAGTCCAAAAGAGGTAAGTGGTTATTTTCAATCCTTGTTTCATTAAAAGTGTAACTAAGGTTATGATTGTTTGATTTATGGAAGAAGTTTGAGGTTTGATGAATTGTTGGGGATGGAGCATTTCGGCAGCCATGAAACTTCATCATCAATAGCTTGTCTTTGCATGTAAATGGTTGTTTGGATATTGATTTAAATGTTTAATTGTATTGAAGTTGAATTCCATGTGTAAAGTTTGATTTGTAAGCTTGAAAAGTGAAAATGGAAGTTGATGGTTATGTGTAAACTTGTGGCAGCCTCATGATGAAGATTGAAGTGTTTAAGTTCATGAAATATTGTTGAAATATTGTACAAAAAATGGCAGCGTATATGTGTGTGGATAATAGTGATAAGGTAGGCAAATTATTAATGGAAGTATGTGTGATAATTAGAAGTATTTATGTGTATATATTGTTGGGATTGAACCTTGTGAATTGTGACTGCATTTGGTGTATTTTGAAGTGGTTATATTCTGTCCAAGTTGACCTATAATATAGAGAATTGAATGGTTTTGGTGTAACACCCTTATGTTCGGTAGTGCGTTCTACTGTTCCGGTGACCAATGTCGGTCCGGACAGCTAGAATGCCTAGAACTACATTTAAATGTTAGTGAGGAGACATAAAATAATGAAATACAAGAAAAGAAAATACAAGAAAAACAAAGGAAAAATAATAGCAAAGAAATGTAACCAAGTTAAACGAGCCGAGAACCTTAGCGATGGGTGACCGCATTGGGAAGTTGCAGCATGGGCCGTTGACTAGCCTTGGACCATGGGGAACCCTAAAAAATATTTTTGGGACTTAAATAAACATATATTAAAGAATAAACAGCATTAGAAATGTCAAAGAAAAATTAAATAATTAGTATAAAGAAAAACGAAAAATTGAGAAACCGATAAAACTCGGTGTTACCGAAAGAGCCGAAAAGCAACCCGAATAGGGGCATTGTAGTCAATTGACATCCCGAGTTACCATTTGACCTAAATGTCCATTAAAAACAAATGATATTACACTTTGAAAATGTCATGAAAAATTAAAATGAGATACATTATATAAATAGTGAAAGAAAAGAGGTTAAATGTGGGAATTATGGAAAATTTGATTAAACAAACATTGTAATTGATTTTAGTGCTCCACTATCATCTTCAAAGTGGACCATTAAGCAGATTTGTGGCAGAATATACCTTCATCTTCTTCATTTAACAAACCAGCCGAAAACCCTTGGGAGAAAAACTCCATAGCCAAAATCTTCCAAGCTCCATGCAACCTTGGTTAAGTCACTTTTTTCACTAGGTTCCTTCACTAAACCTTGTCTACACACCTTGGGCAGCATACTTGGAGCAAGAAAGATAAGTTTTGGAAAGGTTTTGAAGAAGTCCAAATGAGGTAAGTGGGTGTTTTCAATCCTTGTTTCATTAAAAGTGTAACCAAGGTTGTGGGTAGTTGATTTATGGAAGAATTTTTATTATTGATGAATTATTGGAGTTGAGCCATTTAGGCAGCCATGAAACCTCACCATGAACAGCTTATCCTTGCATGTAAATGGTTGTTTGGATGATGATTTAAATGTTTAATTGTATTGAAGTTGAATTCCATGTGTAAGGTTTGATTTGTAAGCTTGAAAAGTGAAAATGGAAGTTGATGGATATGTGTAAACTTATGGTAGCCTCATGAAGAAGATTGAAGTGTTTAAGTTCATAAAATATTGTTGAATTATGTTGCTTATGGTGGCAGCATGTGTATGTGAATAATTGTTTGGATTTGGACATGTGAATGAGGTATGTTCATGTGGTTAAATTATTGTAATTGGACTTTAAAAATTCTGAGTTATAATGTGTATGTTGAGAGTGGTTACAAGCTGCCCAAAATAACTAAAATGTGATGTAAAGTGTGTTAATGTTATGGTACCAAATCAGAATTGGCATGAAAGGTAAAGTTGGTAAGTATTGAATGTGTAATTGGTAAGTATTGAATGTGTAACAGGTAAGTGTTGAAGAATGTGTAGCAGGGCAGTGTGTGTTTTAGCTTAGAACCTTAAGTGTGTGACTCCAATTGGTATGAGACCAATTGGAGGTGAAACTAGCCACAAAATGTGCCAACTTTCATGAAGGAAGCTTACCTAAATTCTGCCTAGAAGGTAACTTGAAAAATGACCAAATCCGGATTAGTGACTTGAAAGCCTGAAAATTGACCATTTGGGCAGTAGTTAGTGTTTTAACCATAACTTACTCAAAACAGGTCCAAATGACCTAAAATTTTTACCATGAATATTTTAGACATAGATATACAATTCTTATGAAGACACAAAAGCCCTGAAATGGCCAGAACCAAGCCAAATAGCTTGCACAAGTTCAGGTACCAAAACTGGCCGAAGTGAAAATGACCTAAAAATGACCTAAGCCTGCCATTTTGGTGCATTCTATCCAGCATTGGTAAATTGACCATATCTTGGTTTACACAACTCAGAATAACCTGAAATTTTTCCTTGCGTGCAAAAAGACATAGACCTACAAGTTTGTAGTATGGACTAAAACCCAAAAACCGAGGAAACTAGGTCATCCAGCTCGGTCAAATTAGTATACCGAAATCCGACAAATTGCAATAAAATGCAATATACTTGGAAATGAATTTGGTAACATGTACCAACACTAAAAGGCTATAAAATGTGACATATTGGTAACATTAAACCTAATTCACTTAGAGTGCATCAAGGATCAACATTATAGGTTGACTAATGAAATGAATTGAAGGGAATAGTACCAAGAAAATTTAAATATTAGATTTTATTGTTAGAAACAAATTTATTGAGTACTGAAACACTTTAAATTGTGTGTTTCAGTTGAAAAGGATATTGAGAAGCATAAGGAACACTGAGTCAGGGCCAAGAGGCATATATCAGAGGTTTGTGCATAATACTTTTTATATTCACTGCTTTTACCAGAAAATTTATTTGGAGAAATGAGTTATGAATAATTTTTTATTGTTTTGGCTTTGGGAATCTTAATTAGAAATTATTGTGTTGCCTACTTTGTAAATGGAAATTTTGAGATAAAATATGATTTGTGGTTTGTATGAAATATTTAAATATTGTGATTTGGAATTGTTTTGATTCACACTTGGCATGACAATATTACTTTATTCCTCCTCCATTTATGGGGTGAGTGTGATTATATTCCTCCCACTTTGACTTGCCAGTCTGAGGTGAGTGTGGAAGAGTACTCATTATCTAGCTAGCTTCCTCCCTCATTGATTTCGATTATTGGGGTGAGTGTGCCTTGTCGTGGTGTACAACACGACATGTTCGAAAATTTTGTGTCATGGCCTAAATTGTGTTATTCAGTTATTTGATCAAATTGTGTTATTGATTGGCAAAACTGTGTTATTCAGTTATTTGATCAATTGTGTTATTGATTGGCAACACTGTGTTATTCAGTTATTTGATCAAATTGTGTTATTGATTGGCAACACTGTGTTATTCAATTGTTTGATCAAATTTATGTTATATGAGCTTTGAAAAATTGTGAATTGTTTGGATTGTAAATTATCAATAAAAGTTTTACATACCGCATTTTAAATTGTTATTATGCACCACTGAGTAAATTTTACTCAACGATAGCTTTTCATTCTTTATCGCAGTAGACATGATTGTGAGCGTGAGACTAGGCTGCTAGTGCTATATTGAGAGTTCATCCGGTATATCGAGTATACCATATTTTGCATTTTGTATTGTAATGTATGTTCACTGTATGTATATATTATTCTTGGTTTTGAGCAGTTGTAAATTAGAATTGTACATTAAAATTGTACATTAAAGTTGTAAACTGAATTTGTAAATTATTTTGGCTTGTAAATATTGTGATACATTTCTTTTATCTTAGCTTTTGAAAACATTGAAAAATTATTATGGAATTGAGTTGACAAATGTTGAGAAACTTGTTGTGTTGATTGGATATTGGAGTTGGAGGAATTATATATTTGAAGTGCTTTTTACAGGTTTTTGAAGAACTGTTTTTTTCAAAATACAGATGGTACTCTGCCAAAATTTTTACAGAAATTATTAATACTTCAAATGTGTTATTTGGTTTCACTTTAGTAAACGAAAATTTTTAACACCTGTCAATAGTGCTCACCACTGTAAAAAGAAGTAAGAAAAGTTTTAAAATCCCTTGTAGTGTAATTAATGGGTTATCAGTAGATGAAGTTTGGTAATTCATTAGGTATACTACGGGATCATGTTATGCCTTACAGAGGGGTAGGGTGTGACATATTTTAGTGGTGTCAGAGCAAGTTTTTAAATTCTGTTTTGACCTGTAATTTAAATATTTTTCCTTCATAGTACAATTGCTCAATGTCATTGTTTGATACATACAATACATTATATTATAAATATGCACTAACAGGAGGAAATCTCCTTGTGTTATTGTTCAGGAGGTCTAAGATCCTCAAATCGACTATGGAAGAAAGGGATCGTTCAGTCGATCAATTAATAGAGGCTGAGGTACAAGGGGAAGCCCCAGCCCTTCAAAATGTGAGTGAATCAGCTGCACCAATCCCCTCAATACCACAGTTCCCTACTCAATTTGCTCAGCAGATGGGTGTGATGTTCCAACAGATGGCTGGTAACATGCCCACTCAAGCCCCACTGCAGACACCAGTAGTACAACCATAGCCTTCAGCTAGGCAGTACGACAAGCTGATTAAGTATGGGGCTACTGAGTTCAAGGGGATAGTGGATCCGCTAGAAGCAGAACAATGGTTGGAAAGGATGGAAAGAGTTTTTAGGAAGTTGCACTGCACCAATGAGCTGAAGTTTGAATATTCAGTCTCACTTCTACAAGGGGATGCATATGACTGGTGGAAAACCATTCCCCACAATTTGGTGGAACCCCCAGTGTTGACATGGGATGACTTTCTTAGAGAGTTTAGACAAAAATATGTCCCAGATGCCTATGTGGACCAGAAGCTATAGGAGTTCTTAAGTCTGAAACAAAGGAATAGAACAGTGGCAGAATGAGAGAAATTTCTCTCTATTGAGTCATTATGCAGGAAGCTTGCTTACCACTCCTAGAGACAGATATAAACGTTTTGAGACTGGGTTAAGGCTTATTCTAAGAATGCAAGTTGTGGGGTTCCGACACCAAAATTTCTCAGAGCTAATATCACAAGCTCTGGAACTAGAAAGAATTGAGAATGAAGAAATAGTTAAAAAGGGTACAGAAGAAAAAGAGAAAATTAGAAAGACTACTGATCAAGTTCCTGATAGTGGGTCAGGAAAGAGGAAGCACTTTGGAGGATCTAGCTCACGCGAATCGGGTAGAGATAGATCTTCTGGACAGAAACCACCTCGATCGGATCAGCAAACTCAGCAGAAACCCAGAAATGCGCTGTCGGATCGACTTTGTGAAACTTGTGGTAAACCACATAGTGGGGTATGTTATAGAGCCATAGGAGCATGTTTTAATTGTGGAGAGACTGGTCATTTTGCTAGGGATTGTATAAATCCACGCCGTTCTGGATCATTTACTACACCAGAGGGATCAAACCAAGTTTCTACCCCAAAGAGTTCACCTTCAGTTAGCAGAGGCAGAGGTAGAGGTAGGGGCAGTACACCTAGAAGTCAGAGTACTATGAATCAACCAGAACAAGGTGATGCTTCAGCTAGAGTATACGCTATACAACAGAGAGAAGAGGCTGAGACTTTTGATATCGTTGCTGATACTCTCTAAATTAGTAACTAATATATATATGTATTGTTTTACCTGGGGTCTGCATACTTTTATGTTAGTGCCAGTATTGTTTGCCTTCCTGCTGTCCCTCATATAAAAAAATTTATTAGTCACCTAAAAGTAAGTTATAGTAATGGAATTGCTCTAGATGAGGGCAAAGATGTTACAGTTATTAATTGTCAATGGATATTGTAATCAGAATAAGTTTTGGATATTCGTGAATTCGAAAAAGATAAAAGATAGGAAAGTTTGATCTATTGGAATGTATCGTAGTAACTATACAATATTCTTGATGTTTATACTGTAAGCTGCATATTACAGTACTGACTTAAGATTATTGTGTAGAGCTACGTACTACTCGATGGTACACCAAGATGAGAATAGTTGCCAACGGCATCTGTTTTGGTATAGTTATGCCAGAACAAATTTTATTGTTGGAAATGAGTTTGGAAATCCTACTTAGGGATTTAAAACTCAAAAGTTAGAATATCGAAAGGTTATAGTTTAGTACAAAAGAAAGTAAGTTATAAAATATTAATAGATAAAAAGAGATTGTGGAAGTAAAAATTTGAACAGTTAGTTCAGATATAACAAAGAAATATTACGAATGTGAGTAAGATTGTTGATTAGAATGGTTAGAGGACCAATGACTAGATAAATAATTCCAACATGACCTCAAGGGTCATTCAATAAGGGAACATGAACCGAAATATTAGACGGAACAATAGTAAGAGAAGATTGGTATTATCCAAACAAATTAAATGTTGTATTAGATTGTTAAAAGTCTTATACAAATTCAAAGGAAAGAAGATTATACAATCATATAGAAAGGAGAAAACAAACGTATGACTATTGTAAGATGGCTATTGGGTAAAATTTCGAGACGAAATTTATTTTAAAGGGGGGAGAATTATAACACCCCTATGTTCGGTAGTGCGTTCTACTATTCCGGTGACCAGTATCGGTCCGGACTGCTAGAATGCCTAGAACTACATTTAAATGTTAGTGGGGAGGCATAAAATAATGAAATACAAGAAAAGAAAATACAAGAAAAACAAAGGAAAAATAATAGCAATGAAATGTAACCAAGTTAAACGAGCCGAGAACCTTAACCATGGGTGACCGCATCGGGAAGTTACGGCGTGGGCCGTTGACTAGCCTTGGACCACGGGGAACCCTAAAAAATATTTTGGGACTTAAATAAATATCTATTAAAAAATAAATGGTATTAGAAATGTCAAAGAAAAATTAAATAATTAGTATAAAGAAAAACGAAAAATCGAGAAACCGATAAAAACTCGGTGTTACCGAAAAAGCCGAAAAGCAACCCGAATAGGGGCATTGTAGTCAATTGACATCCCGAGTTGCCTTTTGACCTAAATATCCATTAAAAATAAATGATATTACACTTTGAAAATATCATGAAAAATTAAAATGAGATACATTATGTAAATAGTGAAAGAAAAGAATGTGGGAATTATGGAAAATTTGATTAAACAAACATTATAATTGATTTTAGTGCTCCACTAAAATCTTCAAAGTGGACCATTAAGCAGATTTGTGGCAGAATACACCTTCATCTTCTTCATTTAACAAACCAGCCGAAAACCCTTGGGAGAAAAACTCCATAGCCAAAATCTTCCAAGCTCCATGCAACCTTGGTTAAGTCACTTTTTCCACTAGGTTCCTTCACTAAACCTTGTCCACACACCTTGGGCAGCATACTTTGAGCAAGAAAGATAAGTTTTGGTGAGGTTTTGAAGAAGTCCAAAAGAGTTAAGTGGGTGTTTTCAATCCTTGTTTCATTAAAAGTGTAACCAAGGTTGTGGGTAGTTGATTTATGGAAGAATTTTTGTTATTGATGAATTATTGGAGTTGAGCCATTTAGGCAGCCATGAAACCTCACCATGAATAGCTTTTCCTTGCATGTAAATGGTTGCTTGGATGATGATTTAAATGTTTAATTGTATTGAAGTTGAATTCCATGTGTAAGGTTTGATTTGTCAGCTTGAAAAGTGAAAATGGAAGTTGATGGATATGTGTAAACTTGTGGCAGCCTCATGAAGAAGATTGAAGTGTTTAAGTTCATGAGATATTGTTGAATTATGTTGCTTATGGTGGCAGCATGTGTATGTGAATAATTGTTTGGATTTGGACATGTGAATGAGATATGTTCATGTGGTTAAATTATTGTAATTGAACTTCAAAAATTCTGAATTATAATGTGTATGTTGAGAGTGGTTACAAGCTGCCCAAAATAACCAAAATGTGATGTAAAGTGTGTTAATGTTATGGTACCAAATTAGAATTGGCATGAAAGGTAAAGTTGGTAAGTAATGAATGTGTAATTGGTAAGTATTGAATGTGTAATAGGTAAGTGTTGAAGAATGTGTAGCAGGGCAGTGTGTATTTTAGCTTAGAACCTTAAGTGTGTGACTCCAATTGGTATGAGACCAATTGGAGGTGAAACTAGCCACAAAATGTGCCAACTTTCATGAAGGAAGCTTATCTAAATTCTGCCTAGAAGATAACTTGAAAAATGACCAAATCCGGATTAGTGACTTGAAAGCCTGAAAATTGACCATTTGGGCAGTAGTTAGTGTTTTGACCATAACTTACTCAAAACAGGTCCAAATGACCTGAAATTTTTACCATGAATATTTTAGACATAGATCTACAATTATTATGAAGACACAAAAGCCCAGATATGGCCAGAACTAAGCCAAATAGCTTGCACAAGTTCAGGTACCAAAACTGGCCAAAGTGAAAATGACCTAAAAATGACCTAAGCCTATCATTTTGGTGCATTCTGTCTAGCATTGGTAAATTGACCATATCTTGGTCTACACAACTCAGAATAACCTGAAATTTTGTCCTGCAAGCAATAAGACAGAGACCTACAAGTTTGTAGTTTGGACTAAAACCCGAAAATCGAGGGAACTAGGTCATCCGGCAAGGTCAAATTAGTATACCGAAATCCGGCAAATTGTAATAAAATGCAATATACTTCAAAATGAATTTGGTAACATGTACCAACACTAAAAGGCTATAAAATATGACATACTGATAACATTAAACCTAATTCACTTAGAGTGCATTAAGGGTCAACATTATACGTTGACTAATGAAATGAATTGAAGGGAATAGTACTAAGAAAATTTAAATATTGAATTTTATTGTCAAAAACAAATTCATTGAGTATTGAAACACTTTAAATTATGTGTTTTAGTTGAAAAGGATATTGAGAAGCATAAAGAACACTGAGTCAGGGCCAAGAGGCATATATCTGAGGTTTTTGCACAATACTTTTTATATTCACTGCTTTTACTAGAAAATTTATTTGGATAAATGAGTTATGAATAATTTTTTATTGTTTTGGCTTTAGGAATCTTAATTGGAAATTATTGTGTTGCCTACTTTGTAAATGGAAATTTTGAGATAAAATATGATTTGTGGTTTGTATGAAATATTTAAATATTGTGATTTGGAATTGTTTTGATTCACACTTGGCATGACAATATTACTTTATTCCTCCTCCATTTATGGGGTGAGTGTGATTATATTCCTCCCTCTTTGACTTGCCAGTCTGAGGTGAGTGTGGATGAGTACTCATTATCTAGCTAGCTTCCTCCCTCATTGATTTCGATTATTGGGGTGAGTGTGCCTTTTCGTGGTGTACAACACGGCATGTTCGAAAAATTTGTGTCATGGCCTAAATTGTGTTATTCAGTTATTTGATCAAATTGTGTTATTGATTGGCAAAACTGTGTTATTCAGTTATTTGATCAAATTGTGTTATTGATTAGCAAAACTGTGTTATTCAGTTATTTGATCAAATTGTGTTATTGATTGGCAATACTGTGTTATTCAGTTATTTGATCAAATTGTGTTATTGATTGGCAACACTGTGTTATTCAATTGTTTGATCAAATTTGTGTTATATTAGCTTTGAAAAATTGTGAATTGTTTGGATTGTAAATGGTCAATAAAAGTTTTACATACCGCATTTTAAATTGTTATTGTGCACCACTGAGTAAATTTTACTCAACGATAGCTTTTCATTGCTGTCGCAGGTAGACAGACTGACAGGGCAGCAGACTAGGCTGCTAGTGCTACATTGAGAGTTCATAGGGTATATCGAGTATACCATATTTTGCATTTTGTATTGTAATGTATGTTCACTGTATGTATATATTATTCTTGGTTTTGAGCAGTTATAAATTAAAATTGTACATTAAAATTATACATTAAAGTTGTAAACTGAATTTGTAAATTATTTTGGCTCTTAAATATTGTGATACATTTCTTTTATCTCAACTTTTGAAAATACTGGAAAATTATTGTGGAATGGAGTTGACAAATGTTAAGAAACTTGTTGTGTTGATTGGATATTGGAGTTTGAGGAATTATATATTTGAAGTACTTTTTACAGGTTTTTAAAGAACTGTTTTATTCAAAATACAGATGGTACTCTGTTAAAATTTTTACAGAAATTATTAATACTTCAAATGTGTTATTTGGTTTCACTTCAGTAAACAAAAATTTTTAACACCTGTCAATAGTGCTCACCACTGTAAAAAGAAGTAAGAAAAGTTTTAAAATCCCTTACAGTGTATTTATGGGTTATCTGTAGATGAAGTTTGGTAATTCATTAGGTATACTACGGGATCATGTTATGCCTTACAGAGGGATAGGGTGTGACATTTGGTTAGTGCCAAATGCAGAATAGTATGGAGAAGTGAGGAGGTAGTTGGTGAATGTGTGTTGGTTTGGTATTTGAAAAGCATGTAGAGGGTAGTGTGCAAATGGACCTATAACCCTAAGTGTGTGGCTCCAATTAGTATGAGGCCAATTGGAGGTGATACTAGGCACAAAATGTGCCAACTTTCATGAAGAAAGCCTACCTAAATTCTGTCTAGAAAGTGACTTGAGAAATGACCAAATACGGATTAGTGACTTGAAAGCCTAAAAATTGACCATTTGGGCAGCTGTTAGTGTTTTGGCCATAACTCACTCAAAACAGGTCCAAATGACCTGAAATTTTTACCATGAATAGATTAGACATAGAGATGCAACTCTTATTAAGACACCCAAACCCAGAAATGACCATAAGCAAGTCAAATAGCTTGCACAAGTTCGGATATAAAAACTGCCAGAACCAGAAATGACCTAAAAATGACCTAAAGTTGTTATTTTAGTGCAATCTGTCTAGCTTTAGTAAATTGACCATATCTTGGTCTATACATCTCAGAATGACCTGAAATTTTGCCCCGAGTGCAATAAGACATAGAGCTACAATTTTTCTTCTTTGACCAAAAGCTAAAAACCAAGAGAAATAGAACTTTAAGCTAGACCAATATAGCACATAAAAATTAAGAACTTAACATTTACATACAATGATGCTTGAAATAATTTGACAATGAATGCCAACTTGTAAAAATGGTAAGTTGCACTATATTGGTAGCATATTGAAATGCAAAATGTGACATATTGATAACATTAAACCTAATTCACCTAGAGTGCATCGAGAGTCAACATTATAGGTTGACTAAGGAAAATAATAGAATTAAATAAATTAATTATTAAGCCTTATTGTTAGAGACAGTTTAAATGAGTACTGAAACACTACAAATTGTGTGTTTCAGTTAGCAAAGACTCAAGGAAGGAGAAGGAAACACTGAGTCAGGGCCAAGAGGCATTTATCAGAGGTTTGTGCACAACAGTCATTTCTTTTGAATTTTCAATTGAAATAAATTATGACAAATTGTTTGTTATTGTTTAAATTGTGAAAAATTGTCTTAATGATATTTGATGGATACTTATTGCTTGAAAAACATTGTAAATGGTTTGACACCACAGCTATCATGTATATTGATTGAATTCCTCGCTAGCTTGTCTAGTGGGATGAATTGACTTTGAATTCCCTCTTTGGCTGAAGTGTTGAGGTGTGTGCCTGTTGAGGACGAATAGAATGAGTACTCATATTATTGCTAGCTAGCTATGTTATTCCTCACTAGCCATCGGCTTTTGAGATGAATTGGACTATGGAATCATGATTAAGCTGTGTGTATTATTTATTGATATTTATTATGATATTGTGAAATGGAGTTTAAATTCTTTATGACATTCTCTGTCTTTTGAATTTAACTATGATTTTAAGTATCCACAGTCCATATGATTTATGGCTTATGGTTTTAAATTGTATTTTCTTAATGTTGTGCACCACTGAGACATTGGCTCAGCAATAGCTTTTTCATTGCTGTCGCAGGTAGACAGACGGACAGAGCAATAGAGTAGGCTGCTTGTGCTACATTTTGAGATTTCGCCGGGTATATCGAGTATACCATATTTTGTAGTTTTTGTTGTAATGTATGTGCACTGTATGTATATGTTATACTAGGTCTTAAGCAGTTGTAAACTAAAATTGTAAATTATTTTGGCTTGTAAAAATATTGGGATGTATTTATCTTATCTCAGCTTTTGGAAACACTGGAAAATTGTTATGGTATTGAGTTGAAAATTATTGAGGAATTTATTGTGTTGAACTATTATTGGAGTTTGGGGATTGAACAAACTTATTGGAAGTGCTTTTTACAGGTTTTTGAAGAACTATTTTATTCAAAATACAGATGGCACTCTGCCAAAATTTTTATAAAAATTATTAATACTTCAAATGTGTTATTTAGTTTCACTTCAGTCAAAAAAATTTTTAACACCTATCAATAGTGCTCACCACTGTAAAAAGAAGTAAGAAAAGGTTTAAAATCCCTTGTAGTGTATTTAATGGGTTATCAGTAGACAGAGTTTGGTAATTCATTAGGTATACTACGGGATCATGTTACACCTTACGGAGGGTTAGGGTGTGACAATGTGTGCTTCCTATATTTGTTGTAGCAAGCTTAGCTTTACACACAACTCAGCCAAAATAATCCCATCTAGAACTAAGGACAAGTGAACATTCAGTGATCTCAAAGCCATCATGGGTTTCCTGCTCAGTGCATCATCCACTACATTTGCCTTTTCAGGGTGATAGTCGATCACATAATCATAATCCTTAAGGAATTCAATCCATCTCCTCTGTCTCAAATTAAGTTCCTTCTAGGTTGACAAATACTTCAGACTCTTGTGATCCGTGTATATATAGCACTTCTCACCATATAAGTAATGCCTCCATATCTTCAATGCAAATATTATTACCGCCAATTCCAAATCATGTGTTAGGTAGTTTTTTTCATGTGGCCTTAGCTGTCTAGAAGCATAGGCAACTACTTTCCCTTCTTGCATCAGAACACACCCAAGTCCATTGTGAGAGGCATCAATGTAGATCACATAGTCTTTCCTTGACTCTGGCTGTGTCAACACTGGAGCTTCTATGAGCATAGCCTTCAGTTTTCTCAAAACTGATTTGACACTTGTCATTCCAGTCAAACTTGATGTTTTTATGTAGCAACTTAGTCAGTGGGGCTACTATAAGGAAGAATCCCTTCACAAATGTCCTGTAGTATCTAGCTAACCCTAAGAAGCTTCTAACCTCTGTTACATTTCTGGGAGGCTTCCATTCAACTACTGCTTCAATCTTCTTTGGATCTACCCTAATCCCATCTGCTAACAAAATGTGCCCAAGGAAAGATATCTCATCTAACCAGAAGTCACATTTGGACAATTTGGCATACAATTGCTTTTCCCGTAGTGTATGTAGTACTACTCTCAGGTGTTCATCATGCTCCTCCCGGTTCTTAGAATACACCAGAATATCATCTATAAAGACCACAATGAACCGATCCAAATAAGGATGAATGGTACGATTCATTAAGTCCATAAAAGCCGCTGGTGCATTCGTCAGCCCAAATGGCATCACTAGGAACTCATAGTGTCCATACCGGGTTCTGAAAGCAGTTTTTGGCACATCTGTCTCCTTTACCCTTAATTGATGGTAGCCTGATCTGAGATCTATTTTCTAGAATAAACCGGCTCCCTTGAGTTGATCAAACATGTGACACCCCATACCCATGTACAGTATATCCGAGTAAGCAATGTCACACGGTGTACCGGCACACTCTATTTTACCTTAATTAATTTTTATCATGGTTTTGAATATAACTTGTGAAATATTATTTATTTAAGTCATTTATTGAAATTATAATTTATTTGAGGTTCCGAAAATTTTATAGAAAATCCGGCAGAGTACCGGCTAAAAATGGAGAAAACAGTTCTTCGGAACCTGTGAAAAACACTTCCAATAATCATATTCAATCGTCTCAAACTCCAGAGATCATCAAAATCTAAACATTTTTTTAATTTCGTTTCTCAATCATTCATCTCATATGATAATCATGAACAAATCACAAATAAACATTCACTTTTCCATTCATCAACACAATTTTCATTATTTACATGAAAATCAAAATACATTACATAAGTTTAATTACATATGAGAAAATAAAAATTTAGTTACAAAATACCAAAATGAAGCCTAGTGTCCTACCAATGCACTGCAGATGGTGAGGTGACACGGACACTGTGCAGAGCTGCAGGATGGACTCACCCAGTCTGCGGTCTACTGGGCTCACGATCAGTATCTCCAGAACCTACGCGTGGCAAAAGCAACGCGCTAAGCAATGATGCTTAGTGGTGCAATAATAAAATAAAAGAAAATAGCAGAAAATAAATATGTATTGAATGTATATGTCTTATTTGTTTTGTATTTGTATATTTATTTATTTCTTTAACTTTGTCCATTTTCATTCATTTAGTTGCCCAAGTAACCTATCTTTGGGCATCGGATGGATAAACGTAACCGGCACTGGGTATCAAGTACCTCGGGCCGTCACACCATCGGTCACATATGTATCTCCCGGTGTGCATCAGAACAGCTAACAAGCTGTAAATAACAATAGGCACAAGGCCAAGTCCCAACACAATATCAAAATGGCTAAAAGCCATAAAATCATAGAATGGCATATTGCCATGTGCGATCGCTAATCGAACCCTATTGGCATGCCAAACTATCCAAACCAATCTTGTTAGGTATACTAGGGCATTTGATATTTTAAAATTCTTCAATTTGTGAATTTCAAAATTTGGTGTCACTATTCACTTCATTAGTCAACAAAAATGTTGACTTTTGGATAGAAAATAGGTGTATTGGTTTTAACACTCCCAATGTACCACATTTTGCATTTAAAACTTGTTGTAATTAATCACCAAATCCATTTCTAAGCTTAAATCCAAGAAAGCAGAATTTGCAGTTTTTGAACCCTAAATTTACTGTTCCATTAAGCACTGTTGCAGTGAGAATTTGAGGAAATGGTAAACATGAAAGTTGTTTCTTATTTTGTCTAGTTGAATTTCTTTTTTTGAATCACTCCATTTGGAGTTTTGTAGCTCCAGATATAGTCCAAAAACCATAGCTGGCCGGATTTCCAATCTGCAGAATTTACCAAATCTACAAGATCAATGAATAGTAGTGCCCTTTGTCTTGTTGAATAGGTTCTGGTCATAATTTGGGGTAGGTTTCTTCATGAAAGTTGTTTGTCTATATCTCATCTTTTTTCTGTAAAAATTTCAGGTCAAATGGACCATCTATTCATTTGGTCATTCTGCAGAATTTGCTTGCAGGGTATCCGGATTGGGGCCAACTTTTGGTCCACTTGCTTTGGTCTTTTGGGCATGGTTTCTTCAGAAAAATTGTGCCATTATAAGTCTAGTTTCATGTACAATTGGCCAAACACCAATTGAATCTACACATCCAAAGATATGACAGTCCAAACAGGCTGGATTCACAGCCTCCTTGCTGCTGTCCCAAGGCAGCCTACCATTTCACTTTGCCATGCTATATTTCAGTCCAAATTATGGTCAACTCACCTCAAATGGTCATTAATTGACCATTAGAATGTTATTTAACAATTTCATAAGCCAAGTCAAATTTCACTCCCAAACCCTAGCTCAAATTCAAGGTTTACACCAATTACCCTAGTTAGCACACCAATTCATTATACATGTGTATATATACCTTAAACATCATCTTTAGTCCACTCTAAGTCCATAAAACAATCACTCTTATCCCTTCCTTAGGGCTGCCGAAATTCAAGGAGTACATATACATAAATTTCATTCATTTAATTCACAATTCCTTACTTATTTTAAGTCCTTAATATGGAATAAAAGAAGTATAAATATAAATAGGCACTAACCTCTTTGCTAAACTTATTGAACTTGTGAAAACTCTAAAATTTCTCCTCTTTGTGGCTGCCTAGAGCTTCCTTAGGGTGTGTGGATAAGTTTTAGTGAAGGTGACTTAGGGTTTTAGGGTGAGGTTTGAGAGATTTTTAAGCTTGAATGGAGTGTTAATGGAGGTTTAGGGCAAGGGTATGATTTCGGCTGGTTTGAGGAAGCAGGAAGCAGCTGGTGTTTTTAATTTCTTTTGTCTCAATTATCTCTTTTTATTAGTTAATGAAATGGTTGTTTGATTATAATTGGTAGAAACTTTTAAATGACATCATGGCATTTTATTGTATTTTCTTTTCTTTTCTTTTCTACTAACTTTAAATTAGTTTTTTTTTATCAACATTAATTCATATTTTATGTCATAATAATTATTTACTCAACTGGACAAGTCGGCCAAAAATTGCCTCTGAAGGCGAAATGACCAAAATGCCCTCTGTTTGGCTTAACGGGTCAAAATTGTCTGTACCGATTGAAAAATGTTTCTAAATATTTTCTTGGCATTCTAATGCCATAGGAACCTCAATGACCCTTCTCTGGAGTCTCAAAAATTATTTTATATTTTTTTCCCCGGGTCTAGGGCTCCTAGTTGCGAGAACCGCAACTTCCCTCTGGGTTACCCATCGCTTGGGCACCGGCTCATTTAACTTGGTTGTATTTTATTTCTAAAATTTTTCCTAAATTTTTCTTATTAATATTTGAGTTAATTATGGTTCCTCACTTTAGTTTAAATATTTTCCCGGACGTTCTAGCTGTCTGGACCGACACTAGTCACCGGAACAGTAGAATGTACGGAGTTACTACCGGGAGGGTGTTATAACTCTTCCCCTCTAATTTAAATTTCGTCCTCGAAATTTACCTGATGCAAACAGTTGAGGGAAGTGTTGCCTCATCGTCTCTTCACTTTCCCAAGTTGCCTCCTCGGTGTTGTGGTGCCTCCAAAGCACTTTCACCAGTGGAATCTGTTTGTTCCTCAATTCTTTTACTTCCCGAGCCAGGATCTGTAGAGGTTCTTCTTCATATGTCAAATCCGGCTGTATTTCAATTTCTTCCCTGGAGATGACATGTGAAGGATCTGAGCGGTATCTTCTGAGCATGGACACGTGGAACACATTGTGGATCTTGTCCAGCTCTAGTGGTAAAGCTAGCCTATAGGCCACTGGACCCACACGTTCAATAACTTCATATGGGCCAATGAACCTAGGGCTTAACTTACCTTTTCTTCCAAACCTCAATACCTTCTTCCACGGTGACACCTTGAGGAACACTTTGTCGCCAATCGCATATTCTATTTCTTTTCTCTTCAGGTCGGCATAAGATTTACATGCATGCGAGGCAACCTTCAGATTGGCTTTGATTAGTTTCACTTTTTCCTCGATCTGTTTCACAGTGCAGCCCCACGATTTATCTTCGCCCAATTCAGTCCAAAGACTGCTGGAGTTCTACATTTCCTCCCATACGATTGCTTCATATGGGGCCATTTGGATACTAGCTTGGTAGCTATTGTTGTATGCAAATTACGCGATGGGAGGTATCTATCCCAACTTCCCTCAAACTCAATGACACAACTCCTCAGCATATCCTCAAGGACCTGACATATATTTCATGTTATTATTATCATTTTAATTCAATATTTGTATCAATTCCATTGGTTTCAATTGTTTACCTGGATTACTCTTTCAGATTGCCCATCCGTCTGAGGATGGAAAGTTGTGCTGAAGTGGAGTTGTGTACCCAAGGACTCATGCAACTTCTTCCAAAATCTCGATGTAAACCTTGGGTCTCGATCAGATATGATGGAAAGTGGAATTCCAAGCAGTCTAACTATCTTACTGATATACAATTCTGCTAACTTCTCCAGTGAGTAGTCAGTCCTAACTGGCAGAAAGTGTGCTGACTTTGTCAATCTATCTACTATCACCCGTACTGCATCATGTTTCTTCTGGGTGAGAGATAGACCACTTACAAAATCCATGGTAATCCGATCCCATTTCCATTCAGGTATGCGTATAGGCTATAGCAAACCCGATGGAACTTGATGTTCTACCTTGACTTGCTGACATGTCAAGCATTTAGTCACATAATCAGCTATGTCCTTCTTCATACCAGGCCACCAATACTGAAGCTTCAGATCATGGTACATCTTTGTGCTTCCTGGGTGCATAGCATATACACTAGTGTGTGCCTCTTTTAGGATACTGGCCTTCAATTCCCCATCATTTGGTACACACAGTCTTCCTTTATAGTACAGACACCCATCTGCTTTCACCTCACAGTCAGTTGCTTTTCCCTCTGAGAATTTGCTCATAATAGCCATTAGCTTCTCATCTACCTTCTGCCCATCTAAAATCTGCTGTAACAGGTTTGGCCTCACTTGCAACTCAGCCAAAATGGCTCCATCTCGAACCAAAGATAGACGGGCATTCAATGATCTCAAAGCTGTCATGGATTTTTTGCTCAAAGCATCAGCAACTACATTTGCCTTCTCAGGATGGTAGTCAATCACACAATCATAGTCCTTCAGGAACTCAATCCATCGCCTCTGTCTAAGGTTGAGCTCCTTCTGAGTTGGCAAATATTTTAGACTTTTGTGGTCTGTGTAAATGTAGCACTTTTCACCATATAAGTAATGCCTCCATATCTTCAGCGCGAAGATTATTGCTGCAAGCTCTAGATCATGGGTAGGGTAATTCTGTTCATGTGGCCTTAGCTGTCTGGAAGCATAAGTGACCACCTTCCCCTCTTGCATCATTACACACCCTAACCCATTATGAGAGGCATCACTGTAGACCACAAAGTCCTTTCCTGACACTGGCTGTGTTAACACTGGTGCCTCTATCAACATAGCCTTCAACTTCTCAAAACTAGTCTGACACTTGCTATTCCAGTCAAATCTGACATTCTTGTGTAACAACTTGGTCATTGGAGCAGCTATTAAGGAAAATCCCTTCACAAATCTTCTATAATACCCAGCTAGCCCCAAGAAGCTTCTGACCTCAGTTGTATTTCTAGGAGGCTTCCATTCCATCACTGCTTCTATTTTCTTGGGATCCACCCTAATCCCATCAGCTGACACTATGTGTCCAAGGAATGCAATCTCATTCAACCAAAAGTCACACTTGGACAACTTAGCATACAGCTTCTTTTCTTTCAGGGTTTGCAGAACAATCCTCAGATGTTCATCATGTTCTTCCCTGATCTTGGAATACACCAAAATATCATCAATAAAGACCACTACGAACCGATCTAGGTATGGATGGAAGATACGGTTCATAAGGTCCATGAATGCTGCTGGTGCATTTGTTAGGCCAAAGGGCATCACCAGAAACTCATAATACCCATACCGGGTCCTGAATGCAGTCTTTGGCACATCTGCATCCTTCACCCTCAACTGATGATACCCTGATCTGAGATCAATCTTAGAAAATACTCCTGCTCCCTTCAACTGATCAAACAGATCATCAATTCTAGGCAACAGATATTTGTTCTTCACAGTCACTTTATTCAACTGCCGGTAATCGATGCATAGCCTCAAAGTCCCATCCTTCTTTTTCACAAGCAGCACTGGAGCTCCCCATGGTGACACACTGGGGCGTATGAACCCCTTATCAAGCAACTCTTGCAACTGAGTTTTCAACTCCCTCAATTCAGTGGGTGCCATCCTATAAGGAGCAATGGAAATGGGTGTCAGATCTGACAAAGGTGTCTCAATAGCAAATTCAACTTCCCTTTCTGGTGGCAAACCAGGCAACTCTTCAGGAAATACCTCTGGGAAGTCTCTTACTGTGGGTATATCACTCAGGTTTGGCTTAGCCTGCCTAGTATCCACCGCATGTGCAAGGTAGGCTTCACAGCCTTTTCTCATCATTCTTCTTGCAACTGTGGCTGAGATGACATTGGACAAGAAATCTGTCCTTTCCCCCACAACAGTGATCTCATTACCTTCAGAAGTTTTCAAAGAAATTCTCTTCAATTTGCAATCAACTATTGCCTGATGACGTGACAACCAGTCCATTCCCAAAATCATGTCAAACTCGTGGAAGGGCAACTCAATCAGGTCTGCCAAGAATTCATACCCCTGAATCCTTAACGGGCAACCCTTGTACACTTTGTTCACTACCACACTGTGGCTCAATGGATTAGTGACCAGAATGTCTTGGTCACTCTCCCCTACTAGTATCCCCCTTTCTACGGGTAAGTTGATGCAGATGTATGAATGAGTGGATCCTGGATCCACTAATGCATGCACAGATGCATTGTAGAGGGAGAACGTACCCCTGATGACATCCGAGGCATCTTGTTCCTTCTGAGCTCTAATGGCATAGGCTCTGGCAGGTGGTCTGTTATCTGGCCTCTCTGCTGGCTCAGATGCAGGCCTCTGTGATGGTCCTACTTTGTCAGATTTGCCAGATTTTCTACCCCTTTGTGGTGCAGGAGCAAGTCTGTCTGCTTGTGTTGGAGCAGCTGTAGTAGTTCTGCGTGGACAGTTCTTCAACTGATGCTCTGTTGACCCACACCTTAAGCAGGCACCAGTCACTCTCCAACACTCCCCCTTGTGCCACTTCGCATGGTGTGGACATGCGTAAAGATGCCGGGGCTGGTCCTCGAACCCCATCCTCGGAGAGCTGCCCACCGATGGTGTGGACCGACCTCTCCTAGGGGTAACCGTGGCACGGGCCCCGAGATTGACCCTGACCGTGTGGCTGACCTGAACTCTGTGCAGGTGGACCCTTGAACCTCTTCCCAGATGCAGGAGCTGAACTAGACTGACCTGGGCCCCTCTTCTGCTGTCTTTCCCTTCTAGTCTGCTCACTGATTCTTACTTTCTCCACTTTTAATGCAGCTTCCACTAACTTTGTGAAGTCAGTGATTCCCAAGGCGGTGATCTGAATCTTTATGTTGTCATTTAATCCCTCTTCAAATCTCTTACACCTTTCAGCCTCATTAAGGACTATCTCCCTTCCATAGCGGCTCAATCTTACGAATTTCTTCTCATACTCGGCCACTGACAACTGTCTCTGCCTCAGGTTAATGAATTCCCTTCTTCTCTCTTCTAAATATACAGTACCCACATATTTCTTCTTGAATTCTGAGAGGAAAAAGTCCCAAGTTACCATTTCTGGCTGTACTTCACTGGACACTGTATCCCACCATTCATAAGCATCATCTTGCAACAAAGATATGGCAGCTTCTAGGTTTTGATCTGGGGTGCAGTGGAGTTGTTTTAAGACTCTGCCTGTTCTGTTCAACCAATTCTCGGCTGCAACAGAATCATCTTCTCTCTTGCCAAAGAAGTCCACTGCTCCATACTTTCTCAATTTTTCCAGGTGTGATTTTGGTTGTGGAGGTGGTGGTGGTGCTGCTGCTGCTGGCATTACCCCAGCCATTTGTCTGAAGAATTCGGCCGAACATGGCCTGTGGAGGCTGAGCAGGCTCTGCTTGAGCTGGCGGAGCAGGTTCTCCCATATCCCCAGTCTCAGCTGCTGCAGGTGGAGCATGACTCTCCACTTCCTCCTCAACTGCTCTCTGTGATGTAGGGTCCATATCCTATTCAAAATAAGAAAGACAAACAGATCTGCATTAGTGTCACCTCGACTCTTATAAATGCAATGCATGGTATGGACTCAATCTAGGCCCAGAAACGCCTAAACCGTGCTCTGATACCACAAAATGTGACACCCCATACCCGTGTACAGTATATCCGAGTAAGCAATGTCACACGGTGTACCGGCACACTCTATTTTACCTTAATTAATTTTTATCATGGTTTTGAATATAACTTGTGAAATATTATTTATTTAAGTCATTTATTGAAATTATAATTTATTTGAGGTTTCGAAAATTTTATAGAAAATCCGGCAGAGTACCGGCTAAAAATGGAGAAAACAGTTCTTCGGAACCTGTGAAAAACACTTCCAATAATCATATTCAATCGTCTCAAACTCCAGAGATCATCAAAATCTCAACATTTTTTTAATTTCGTTTCTCAATCATTCATCTCATATGATAATCATGTACAAATCACAAATAAACATTTACTTTTCCATTCATCAACACAATTTTCATTATTTACATGAAAATCAAAATACATTACATAAGTTTAATTATGTGACACCCCTTACCCGTGTACAGTATACCCGAGTAAGTAATGCCACAGGTGTACCGGCACACTCTAATATTCCTCAATTAATTTATATCATGCTTTTGCATATAATTTATGAAATACAATTTATTTAAGCCATTTATCAAAAGTATTATTCATTTAAGGTTCCGAAAATTTTAAAGAAAATCCGGCGGAGTACCGGCTAAAAATGGAGAAAACCGTTCTTTGGAACCTGTGAAAACACTTCCAAATAATTTTCAAACAAACCCAACTTCAATTCATCAACAGAGTCTCAATTTCAGTTCTCAATAGCCTTTTCATTTCTCAAACATCCATTTCTCAGGGTTCTCATATATATAAATAACAATTAAAAGCTCAAATTACTTCCATACATAACCATAAATCTTTATTATTTACATGAACCTCAAAATACATTACATTATCCCAAATACATATGAGAAAATAAAATTTTAATTACAAAATGACAAAATGACACCTAGTGCCCTACCAATGCACTGCAGGTAGTGAGGTGACACGGACACTGTGCAGATCTGCAGGATGAACTCACCCAGTCTGCGGTCTACTGGGCTCACGATCGGGATCTCCAGTACCTACGCGTGGCAAAAGCAACGCGCTAAGCAATAATGCTTAATATGCAATAATATAAATAAAAAAAATAGCAAGAAAATAAATGTGTATAGAATGTGTATGCTTTCTTTGTTTGGTATTGGTATATTCCTTATTTCATTAACTTTATTCACTTTTATTCATTTGGTTGCCCCAAGTAACCTACACTAGACGCATCGGATGGATAACGGGTAACCGCACTTTGGGTATCTAGTACCTCGGCCGTCACACCATCGGTCACATATGCATCTCCGGCAGGCAAATGCAACGGCTACCAAGTCAGAATAATCTCAGGCACAAGGCCAAGTCTCAATGCAAAGTCAGAATGGCCAAAAGCCATAAAATCACGGAATAGCATATTGCCATGTGCAGTACTGCTAACTGAACCCTATTGGCATGCCAAACTATCCAAACCAATCTTGTTAGGTATACTAGGGCATTTGAAACTTTCAAATTCTTCAATTTGTGAATTTCAAATTTTTAGTGTCACTATTCATCTTATTGGTCAACAAAAATGTTGACTTTTAGAATAAAAATATGTACATTGACTTTGGCACTCCCTACATACCACATTTGGCATTCCAAACTTGTTGGCATTAAGCATTTATACCATTTCAAAGTTTAAACCAACACAAGCAGAATTTTCAGTTTTTGTGAGTCAACTTCACTGTTCCATTGGACACTGTTTCTGTGGGAATTTGAAGAAATGTAAAACATTAAAGTTGTTCCTTATTTTGTCTAGTTGAATTTCCTTTTTTGAATCACTCCATTTGGAGTTTTGTAGCTCCAGATATGGTCCAAAAACCACAGCTGGCCGGATGTGCATTCTGCAGAAATTACCATATCTACAGTAACATGAACAGTGACTGCCACTGCCATTTGGGTTAGGTTCTGGCCATAATTTGGGGTAGGTTCCTTCATGAAAGTTGTTTGTCTATGTCTTAACTTGTTTCTGTAAAAATTTCAGGTCAATTGACCAAATCTACAGTGAGTTATGGCCAAATGAACAGTTACTATTCATTTGGTCATTCTGCAGAATCAGTTGCAGGGTATCCGGATTGGGGCCAAGTTTTGGTCCTCTTGCTTTGGTCTTTTGGGCATGGTTTCTTCAGCAAAAATGTGCCATTATAAGCCTAGTTTCATGTCCAATTGGCCAAACACCAATTGGACCAACACAGCCCAAGTTATGGCAGTGCAAGTGGACTGAATTTTTAGTCCCTCTGCTGCTGTCCTAGGGCAGCCTGCAACTTCACTTTGCAATCCTATTTTTCAGTCCATTTTATGGTCAACATACCTAAAATGGTCACTAATTGACCATTAAAATGTGCTCTAACAATTTCCTAAGCCAAGTCAAATTTTCACTCTTCAAAACCCTAGTTCCATTTTAGGTTTTCACAACACCTTAAATACTAGCTCCTTTCAATAATCACATGCACACATGGTTTAAACTTGATCTATAGCCCACTTTAAGTCCATCAAAACAATAAAAATAATTCCTTCACAAGGGCTGCCAAAAATTCATAGTATGTATACACATAATTCTTGTTCATTTTAGTTGCAATTCTCACTCAATACAAGTTACAATTCATGAAAATAAGAAGTTTTAAGTGTCTAATGCACTAACCTTGATTAGGGCAGATTTTCCAAAGCCCCAAACTTCACTTTCTTTCCTCTTGTGGGCTTCCAAAAGCTTGTTTAAGGTGTGGGGACAAGTTTTAGTGAAGAGTGTTTAAGGTTTAGTAGTGAAACAAAGAGAGAAAGGGAGCTTTGGTGGAGCTTTCATGGTGGAATGGTTATGGAAAATGGAGAGCTACGGGTGTGTTTTTGTGGGAGTGGTGACTGCTGGAATTTTTGGTTATTTTGGTGTTTATTTAGTCTCTTTTATTGGTTAATCAAATAATGGCTTAATTGTAATTGGTTGGAAATTTTAAATGACATCACAATGATGTCATTAATAAGCTTTTTCTTCATTTTCTTTTCTTCCCTCCACTACTCATCTTCAATTTAATTTCTAGTAATGTTTATTCATATTTTATGTCATATTAATTATTTACTCAACTGGACAAGTCGACCAAAAATCACCTCTGAAGGCGAAATGACCAAAATGCCCTCCGTTTGGCTTAACGGGTCAAAATTGTCTGTACCGATTGAAAAATTTTTCTAAATATTTTCTTGGCATTCTAATGCCATGGGAACCCCAATAACCCTTCTCTGGAGTCCCAAAAATTATTTTATAATTTTTCCCCCGGGTCTAGGGCTCCTCGTTGCGAGAACCGCAACTTCCCTCCAGTTTACCTCTCGCTAGGGCACCGGCTCGTTTAACTTGGTTGTATTTTATTTCTAAAATTTTTACTAAATTTTTCTTATTAATATTTGAGTTAATTATGGTTCTTGACTTTAGTTTAAATATTTTTCCGGACATTCTAGCTGTCCGGACCGACACTGGTCACTGGAACAGTAGAATGTACGGAGTGGTAACCGGGAGGGTGTTACAAATTACATATGAGAAAATAAAAATTTAGTTACAAAATACCAAAATGAAGCCTAGTGTCCTACCAATGCACTACAGATGGTGAGGTGACACGGACACTGTGCAGAGCTGCAGGATGGACTCACCCAGTCTGCGGTCTACTGGGCTCACGATCAGTATCTCCAGAACCTACGCGTGGCAAAAGCAACACGCTAAGCAATGATGCTTAGTGGTGCAATAATAAAATAAAAGAAAATAGCAGAAAATAAATATGTATTGAATGTATATGTCTTATTTGTTTTGTATTTGTATATTTATTTATTTCTTTAACTTTGTCCTTTTTCATTCATTTAGTTGCCCAAGTAACCTATACTGGACGACTGGACTGGATAAATGGGTAAACTGGCACTGGGTATCAAGTACCTCGGGCCGTCACACCATCGGTCACATATGTATCTCCCGGTGTGCATCAGAACAGCTAACAAGCTGTAAATAACAATAGGCACAAGGCCAAGTCCCAACACAATATCAAAATGGCTAAAAGCCATAAAATCACAGAATGGCATATTGCCATGTTTAGTACTGCTAACTGAACCCTATTGGCATGCCAAACTATCCAAACCAATCTTGTTAGGTATACTAGGGCATTTGATACTTTAAAATTCTTCAATTTGTGAATTTCAAATTTTGGTGTCACTATTCACTTCATTAGTCAACAAAAATGTTGACTTTTGGATAGAAAATAGGTGTATTGGTTTTAACACTCCCAATGTACCACATTTTGCATTTAAAACTTGTTGGAATTAATCACCAAATCCATTTCTAAGCTTAAATCCAAGAAAGCAGAATTTGCAATTTTTGAACCCTAACTTTACTGTTCCATTAAGCACTGTTGTAGTGGGAATTTGAGGAAATGGTAAACATGAAAGTTGTTCCTTATTTTGTCTAGTTGAATTTTTTTTTGAATCACTCCATTTGGAGTTTTGTAGCTCCAGATATGGTCCAAAAACCACAGCTGGCCGGATTTCCAATCTGCAGAATTTACCAAATCTACAGTACAATGAATAGTGAATGCCACTACCTTGTTGAATAGGTTCTGGTCATAATTTGGGGTAGTTTTCTTCATGAAAGTTGTTTGTCTATATCTCATCTTGTTGCTGTAAAAATTTCAGGTCAAATGGACCATTCTACAGTGAGTTATGGCCAAATGAACAGTTACTGTTCATTTGGTCATTCTGCAGAATTTGCTTGCAGGGTATCCGGATTGGGGCCAACTTTTGGTCCACTTGCTTTGGTCTTTTGGGCATGGTTTCTTCAGCAAAATTGTGCCATTATAAGTCTAGTTTCATTTCCAATTGGCCAAACACCAATTGAATCTACACAGCCAAAGATATGATAGTCCAAACAGGCTGGATTCACAGCCTCCTTGCTGCTGTCCCTAGGCAGCCTACCATTTCACTTTGCCATGCTATATTTCAGTCCAAATTATGGTCAACTCACCTCAAATGGTCACTAATTGACCATTAGAATGTTCTTTAACAATTTCATAAGCCAAGTCAAATTTTCACTCCCAAACCCTAGCTCAAATTCAAGGTTTACACCAATTACCCTAGTTAGCACACCAATTCATTATACATGTGTATATATACCTTAAACATCATCTTTAGTCCACTCTAAGTCCATCAAAACAATCACTCTTATCCCTTCCTTAGGGCTGCCGAAATTCAAGGAGTACATATACATAAATTTCATTCATTTAATTCACAATTCCTTACTTATTTTAAGTCCTTAATATGGAATAAAAGAAGTATAAATATAAATAGGCACTAACCTCTTTGCTGAACCTATTGAACTTGTGAAAACTCTAAAATTTCTCCTCTTTGTGGCTGCCTAGAGCTTCCTTAGGGTGTGTGGATAAGTTTTAGTGAAGGTGACTTAGGGTTTTAGGGTGAGGTTTGAGAGATTTTTAAGCTTGAATGGAGTGTTAATGGAGGTTTAGGGCAAGGGTATGATTTCGGCTGGTTTGAGGAAGCAGGAAGCAGCTGGTGTTTTTAATTTCTTTTGTCTCAATTATCTCTTTTTATTAGTTAATGAAATGGTTGTTTGATTATAATTGGTAGAAACTTTTAAATGACATCATAATGATGTCATATTTGGCATTTTATTGCATTTTCTTTTCTTTTTTTTTCTACTAACTTTAAATTAGTTTTTTTTATCAACATTAATTCATATTTTATGTCATAATAATTATTTACTCAACTAGACAAGTCGGCCAAAAATTGCCTCTGAAGGTGAAATGACCAAAATGCCCTCCGTTTGGCTTAACGGGTCAAAATTGTCTGTACCGATTGAAAAATTTTTCTAAATATTTTCTTGGCATTCTAATGCCATAGGAACCTCAATGACCCTTCTCTGGAGTCTCAAAAATTATTTTATAATTTTTCCCCCGGGTTTAGGGCTCCTAGTTGCGAAAACCGCAGCTTCCCTCTGGGTTACCCATCGCTTGGGCACCGGCTCATTTAACTTGGTTGTATTTTATTTCTAAAATTTTTCCTAAATTTTTCTTATTAATATTTGAGTTAATTATGGTTCCTCACTTTAGTTTAAATATTTTCCCAAACGTTCTAGCTATCTGGACCGACACTGGTCACCGGAACAGTAGAATGTACGGAGTTGCTACCGGGAGGGTGTTACAAAACAAGTCATCTATCCATGGTACAAGATATTTGTTTTTCACTGTCACCTTATTCAGCTGCCAGTAGTCTATACAAAGCCAGAAAGTACCATCTTTCTTTTTCACAAATAGCATAGGTGCTCCCCATGGTGACACACTTGGGCATATGAAGCCCTTATCCAGTAGCTCCTGTAACTGAACTTTCAACTCTCTCAGTTCAATAGGTGCCATCCTATATGGAGTAATGGAAATCGGTGCAGTACCCGGCATAACCTCTATAGCAAACTCCACCTCTCTCTCTGGTGGCAAACTAGGCAACTCTTCTAGAAATACATTCGGAAAATCACATACAGTGGAGATGTCTGGTAAGCTCGGGCTAGTCCTCCTAGTGTCAACCACATGTGCTAAGAAATCCTCACAGCCTTTCCTTATCAATCTCCTAGCTGCTGTGGCTTATATAATGGTAGAAAGACAACCCATTCCTTCACCTACAACTGTAATCTCATCCCCATCTGCTTTTTATAATGAAATCCTCTTCAACCGATAATCTACCATCACCTGATGACGTGAAAACCAATCCATTCCCAGTATCACATCAAACTTATGGAATGGTAGTTCAATAAAGTAATGCATACATTTTGCATAGTCATTTAGGTCTAATTTCATAGCTATTTTATTCTATTATTAGTTATTTTTAGCTAATTTCATTAGTTAATTAGTTAGTTTTCCATAATTGTCGATTTTGGATTAATTTGTATCTTTTACTTTGTTTTGTAGGAAAAATGGTGTTTTTGAAGAACTGAAGAGAAATTTTGCCATTGAGGAGTGACTTCTACAGCCAAAGATGTCAAAAACAAGTTTTCAAGCTGAAATATGCATTGATCAAATTGTGCATAACTTGCCGCATAAGCTATGCAGATCTGCATAAGGAGAAAAATCACTGTTCCAGAACCAACTGAAATGTGCATAAGGAGACTGCATAGCTTATGCACATTCTCGCCTCCCTTACGCACCTTCACGGATTTGCATAGCCTATGCACCAAGTCATGCAGTTTCGCATAAGTGAACTGTAAGCTAAAAGCGCATAAGGGACTGCATAACTTATGCAGTCCACTTATGCAGTCCCATAAAGAGTTCATTAATGAGCTGGCAGAAGATTCCCTCAGATAATTCCTCCTAGAACACACCATTTTAGGGCTCCATGTCAGAAAAATGCTATAAATAGTCTCATTTTCCCATTTTAGAAAAGGGAGATAAGGAGCAGAAAAGGAAAGGGAGAGGAGAGGCAGAATTTGAAGAGTCACTTTCACCTTCCACACCATTTTCAACCAAGATTTGCAGATTTCTTTCTTTCCTTACATTTTTCCTACACTTCTAGTGTTTAGTTTCTTATTTCTTAGCTTAGATTAAAGCTTATTTTCATATAAACTCATATTTTCTTGTAAGGATTATGGGTAGTGAGTAGTTTACTTTTGATTCTGGAGTAAGGGTTGTAATATTTGAGATATTTTGTGGATTTTGATTGGGTAATCCATATTTTGTGGTCTTAATGAGTTTTATTCATTTCTTGTGTGCTTAATGACATGCTTAGTGTAGGATCCCATTAAGTAATGTTTTTAATCCATGGTTGAGGCACCGAAAGGAGAAGGCCTTGTGATAGATAATCAAGGAATTGGACTTAATTAACTTAGATCTAGAAATAGACTAAGGATTAAGAGGATTCACAAATTAATTAAAGAACTTAATGGGTCTTAATTAATTCTAACTCCACGAAAGTAGGATTAGTTTGATTAAGATACTCTTTGTCTCACTCGAAAGGGAATTCAAAGGATTTAAGAATTAATCTCCTTAAAACCCATAAGTTTCATAAGATTGGATAACCAATTTAAAATCCCAAAATAGCTCGAATATGAAATCCCGAACTCCGGAATCACCTTATTATCATTGTTAATTTCCAATCAAATTTAATTGCTTGCCATTTTGAATATTGCCATATTTGAACTTGCTTATTTCAATTTGATGCAATTTTAGTTAAATCATTACATAGTTGAATAGATTATCAATTTTGCACATATAAATTTCATACTCCAATACCCATTCAATCTATTGTTTTAATTTCAAAATTAGTTCAATTTAGTCAACTTTTTATATCAAAAATTCAATCATTAACACAACTCCTCGTGGGAACGATATCTTTACTGTATTACTTGTACGACCCGTGCACTTGCGGTTGGGCCACATCAAGTTTTTGGCGCCGTTGCTGGGGAGTTGTTTGTTTAAGATTGAATTCTTGATTATTTTAGTTGTTTTTAGTTTTATTTTGTTATATTTTCATTTTGTGTTTGTTTGTTCTTTTTCAGGTACTTTTAATCTTTTATGAGAAGAGCTAGAAGCACAAGTGACACATCCTTATTGTTTGATCCTGAAATTGAGAAATTTTGTAAGGCCAACAAGAAAGAAACCAGAAAAAGAAAAGAAGCCTTGAGAGAAACTGAATTAGAAGAAGTCATGGCTGATGAAAGAATGAGAATTGGTGTTAATGCTGGAAATGATCAAAACAATGAAAATGCAGCCCAACGTGAAGAAGTTGTTAATGCTAATGTGCCTAGGGGAAGTATGATGGATCATTCTTTTCCTCGTTTTGATGACTTGAGAGAGAGCATAGCAAGACCAAGAATTGATGCAAATAGCTACAAGATGGATTTTGGAGTTCTTCAAATGATTCAAAATTCTCATTTTGGAGGACATCCTTCTGAAAATCCACACACACACCTGAAGAAGTTTGCTATGATCTGTGACATGCAAAAACAACCTGGAGTGTCTGATGATGCAGCAAGATTGAAGCTATTCCCGTTCTCTTTGAAAGATAGAGCATTGGATTGGCTTGACTCTTTACCTCACAACTCCATTACAAATTGGGAGCAACTCACTGATGCATTTCTTGCACAATATTTTCCACCTGGAAAAACTCAAGAATTGAGGAATCAAATGACGACTTCGGACCAAGAGAGGATGAAACTCTTTATGAATCATGGATGAGATGGAAGGAATTAGAGAGACTATGCCCACATCATGCCATTCCGAAATGGATGATAAACCAGAATTTTTACACAAATGTCACTCCTGCAATCAGAGGAATTATTGATGCTCAAACAGGAGGAGAATTTATTATGAAGCATGAAGATGAAGCTTATGAGCTATTGGAGAAAATTGCAAAGAATACTCATCTTTGGAGTAGTCCAAGAGGACCAGCTCCAACTCAAAAAAGGCAAGCTACTGGAATGTATGATCTTGATCCATTCAATATGATTAATGCAAAGTTTGATGCACTTACTAATGTTTTGGCTAAGAAGATGGAAGACTTGAGTATGTTGGTTAGTTCAACATCATCATCTGGAAGTTCACAACAAGTGGCTTATGCAGAGGAAACTACCAGCTGTGGAGTAGATTATGGAGAACAAGCAGCATATGTTGGTAATTATGGAAACAAACATATGGGGAATTCTTATTCTCAAACTTATAATCCAAATTGGAGGAATCATCCAACTTTTCATGGGGAAATCAACAAAGTCAAGTTCCAAATCAGAATTTTCAACCAAAACAGCAACAAGGAGTTCCATATCAGCAAAATAGGCAACCATTGCCTAATTTTTAGCAGAAAAATATGAATCCTCCACCAAAACAGCAAGAACAAAATTCCACCACTGAAGCTTTATTGCAACAAATTCTTGCTAACCAAAATAAGCATAATGAGGAGATGAGAGAGAAGAAAGCAAGGCTAGAACAGATGCAAACACATAACAGAATGCTGGAAAATCAGATTGCACAACAAGCATCTTCCTCAAGTGCCAAGTCTTTTGGAAAGCTTCCAAGTCAACCAGAAAACCCAAGAGAGCAGTGTCAAGCTATTACTTTAAGAAGTGGGAAAGTTATAAATGATGAGAAGAGTGAAAATAGTGAGAATGCAGAAAATGAGAAAGAAACTGATGAGAGTGAAAAACAAGAGAATGCAGAAAAATGTAAAGAGGAAATTGAAGAGAGGGAAGAGAAGTATATACCTCCTGAGCCCTACAAGCCACAACTTCCCTTTCCACAAAGATTTCAAAAAGCCAAGCTTGATAAGCAATTTGGGAAGTTCTTAGAGGTTTTGAAGAAACTTTACATAAATGTGTCGTTTGTTGATGCTCTTTCACAAATGCCCTCTTATGCAAAATTCTTGAAAGAAATTCTCTCAAACAAGAGGAAGCTTGAAGACCATGAGACTGTAGCTTTGACAGAAGAATGTAGTGCTATCCTTCAAAGGAAACTTCCCCCAAAGCTCAAGGATCCAGGGAGTTTTTCAATTCCATGCCACATTGGGGAATCATGTTCTACAAAAGCTTTATGTGATCTAGGGGCTAGTGTTAGCCTTATGCCCCTCTCCATTTATGAAAAGCTCAATATGGGAGATCTTAAGCCAACCCACATTTCTCTTCAGTTAGCTGACAGATCAATCGAGTATCCTGAAGGGATTTTGGAGAATGTGCCTCTGAAGGTTGGAAAGTTCTATATATCTATTGACTTTGTAATCTTGGACATGGAGGAAGATTCTAATATCCCAATCATCTTGGGAAGACCCTTTCTAGCTACAGCAGGAGCATTGATTGATGTTAAGGGAGAAAAGCTGACTCTTAGGGTTGGTGAAGAGCAATTGGTTTTCAATATTAATAACTCTATGAAGAAGCATCATTCTGAAGCTGATACTTGCTTGAGAGTTGATATTATTGATGAGCTGGTTGAAGAACACTTCAGAAAGAAATATCCAGAAGATCCACTTGAAAATTGTTTGGTTCATGGAGGAGGCATAGACTATGACAACCCTCATGTGGCTGCATATGCTCAACACTTAGAGGGTAGTCCACCATTCATTTCTGCTCCAGTTTTTCAACTCACACAAAAGGAAAAAGCAGAATCTAAGCAACCATCATTCAAGGAAGAAGATGCACCTAAGGTAGAACTTAAGCAACTTCCTTCTCAGCTCAGGCATGAATTTCTTGGCACTAATAACACTTATCCAGTAATTGTAAATGCAAACTTGAGTACCTTAGAGGCTGATAAGTTGTTAAGAGTGTTGAGACAATTTAGGAAAGTCTTAGGATACACCATAGATGACATTAAGGGAATAAGCCCACACTTTTGCATGCATAGAATCATTTTGGAAGAAAATTGTAAACCATCTATTAAACATCAGAGGAGGTTGAACCCAAATATGAAAGAAGTTGTTAAAAAGGAAATTTTGAAGTTGCTTGATGCAGGGATCATATACCCTATCTCAGACAGTACTTGGGTGAGCCCAGTACATGTTGTTCCAAAAAAGGGTGGAATGACAGTTGTCAAAAATGAAAATAATGAATTAATTCCCACTAGAACAGTGACTAGTTGGCGAATGTGCATAGATTACAGAAAATTAAATATAGCCACTAGAAAAGATCATTTTCCACTTCCCTTCATTGATCAGATGTTAGAAAGACTGGCTAGGCATTCTTATTTTTGCTATTTAGATGGATACTCAGGTTTTTTTCAAATCCCTATCCATCCAAATGATCAAGAGAAAACCACTTTCACTTGTCCATATGGAACTTTTGCTTATAGAAGGATGCCATTTGGGTTGTGTAATGCACCAGCCACTTTTCAAAGGTGCATGATGGCAATCTTCTCAGATTTCATTGAAGACATAATGGAGGTTTTTATGGACGATTTTTCTGTTTATGGATCTTCATTTGATATATGCTTGGCTAACCTTTCTAAAGTTTTGCAGCGATGTGCAGATACTGACCTTGTGTTAAACTGGGAAAAGTGTCATTTCATGGTTCAGGAAGGGATAGTGCTTGGACATTTGGTGTCTAACAGAGGAATAGAGGTTGATAAAGCCAAGGTTGAAGTGATAGAGAAGATGGCTCCTCCTACCAATGTCAAAGGAATTCAAAGTTTCCTAGGACATGTCGGGTTCTACAGACGCTTTATCAAGGATTTTTCTAAAATAGCCAAACCTTTGTCTAATTTGTTAAGTAATGACACACCATTTGTATTTGACCAAGAGTGTTTGGATGCCTTTTGCAGGTTGAAGCAAGCTCTTATCACTGCACCAATCATGCAACCACCTGATTGGAGCCTACCTTTTGAAATTATGTGTGATGCTAGCAACTATGCAATTGGGGCTGTTCTTGGTCAAAGAAAGGACAAAAAGGCTTATGCTATTTATTATGCTAGTAGAACATTAGATGAGGCTCAAACAAATTATGCAACAACTGAAAAGGAATTTTTAGCAATTGTCTTTGCATTGGAAAAATTCAGACCTTACATTATTGACTCAAAGGTGGTTATATTTTGGATCATGCGACCATCAGGTATTTGCTCCGTAAAAAGGAGGCTAAACCTAGGCTCATTAGGTGGATTCTGATGCTACAAGAGTTTGATTTGGAGATTAGAGATAAGAAGGGAGCTGAAAATGTAGTTGCTGATAATCTTAGTAGGTTGCAATTGGATGATGAAGAATTGGATGAAATCCCTATTGATGAGTTTTTCTTGGATGAACAACTTTTCTCTCTTGTTGCTAAACTACCTTGGTATGCAGACTTTGTGAATTATCTATCTTGTGGAGTTTTACCTCTAGGTATGACATGGCAACAAAAGAAAAAGTTTTTGCATGAGGTGAAATTTTATAGATGGGATGATCCTTTACTCTTTAGGAGATGCTGTGATGGTTTAATAAGGAGATGTATTCCTGATGAAGAGACACAGAGTATTATACATCACTGCCATGCTTCTGATTATGGAGGACATTTTGGAATCTCTAAAACAGCTAGTAAAATTTTGCAAGCTGGTTTCTTTTGGCCAAATCTTTTTAAGGATGTGAGGAAAATTGTGTTGGATTGTGATAAATGTCAAAGGAGTGGAAATTTGTCAAAAAGAGATCAAATGCCCCTAAATAATATTCTTGAAGTGGAATTATTTGATGTTTGGGGAATAGATTTTATGGGGCCATTTCCTCCTTCATTTGGTAATAAATACATCCTAGTTGGAGTTGACTATGTGTCAAAGTGGGTGGAAGCTATTGCAACTCCAACTAATGATGCTAGAGTGGTAGTGAAATTCTTGAACAAATTTGTCTTGAGCAGATTTGGAGCTCCTAGGGCTATAATTAGTTATGGGGGTTCCCATTTTTGTAATAAGCAATTTGAGAGCTTAATGAGGAAGTATGGTGTAGTGCACAAGATAGCTACCCCATACCACCCTCAAACTTCAGGACAAGTTGAAATTTCTAACAGAGAGCTCAAACATATCTTGGAGAAAACAGTGAACAATTCTCGGAAAGATTGGTCTATCAAACTAGATGATGCTTTATGGGCATATAGGACTGCTTACAAAACCCCTATAGGAACTACTCCCTTTAGGTTGGTGTATGGTAAGTCTTGTCATTTACCTGTGGAGCTAGAACATAGAGCATATTGGGCCATTCAGACCTTGAATTTTGATCTTAAGCAAGCTGGTGAGAAAAGGTTATTACAACTTAATGAGCTTGAAGAACTGAGGATGGATGCTTATGAAAATGCCCGTATTTACAAAGAAAGAACTAAAGTTTGGCATGATAAGCATCTTAGGAAAAAGGAATTCAAAGAAGGTGATTTAGTTTTGTTGTTCAACTCTAGATTGAAATTGTTCCCTGGAAAACTTAAGTCAAGGTGGACTGGTCCATATAGAGTTTCTAAGGTTTTCCCTTATGGAGCAATTGAAGTTTGGAGTGAAAAATCTGGGAATTTTAAGGTCAATGGGCATAGATTAAAGCATTACATAACTGGAGACCCAATAAAGGGACCAAGCTGTTATAAGCTCTCCAATCCCTCACCTCTTTTTCACTGAAATTCATGAAGAGTCCAGCTAAGGACTATAAATTAGCCCTCTTGGGTGGCATCCCAAGTCCTTTTATTTTGCTTTTGCTGATTTACTTTCATTTTCATTGATTTTGTTTATATCTTAAATCTCTCCAAATTCAATTTTTGACATTGTTAAATCTTGTCCCTTGTAGATGTATTTCAATGAAGAAAGGCTGGTGAACTGTTGGGGAAGTGATTCTTAACTTGAAAATTTTGTCCTTTAAATTCTCCCAAAAACTGATTGGTTTCTTTGCATAACTGTCTGGGAGGCTGTCTGGTTTATGCAGAGGAAAAATGAAATCTGCAGCAAAAAGGGTGTCTGCAGCAAATGGCTTGTGTTTTTGGTGAGGTTGGGTGTGTAACTTTTAAGTATATGTGCTTTTAATGCTAATATGGTGGTAAGTTGGTCATTTTTGTAGTTTTGAGATTATTTGGGTTGTGGAATTCAAGGTGGACAATATTGCATTCTCTTGGCATAACTTGGAGAGTTCATTTCATCATTTATGGATAGATGCAACTTTATGCAGATTTTATTGAGTTTTAATGTGCTAAATGTTGATTTGCAGAAATTGAAGTCAAAATGGCATGGGTCACAAATGTTTTTTTTTATGCAGGATCCATCTTCTACAAGCTTGTGTGATGCATTTTTGATTAACTTTGTATATATTGATGTGTTTTTTATGAAAATTTCTCATGGTTTATGCTTTATAGAATTACATTTCTTCATTTTAGGGTATTTTTCACACTTGCAAATCATGTTCCATTGCAATCTTAATCTTGTTGAATTGTGCATAAGCAACTGCATAGCTTATGCAATCCTGCATAACCACAATTTTTGCCATTTTCATCCCTGTTGCAAAGTGCATGAGAAGAGTGCATAGCTTATGCAACTCTGCATAGCCTAATTTTGTCAAATTTCATATCTTTAGAAACTTGCATAAGCAGAGTGCATGACCTATGCACATTTGCATAACTTCAAATTCCTCATTTTCTCTCTCTGCCGAGGGGTGCATAAGCAGAGTGCATAACTTATGCACTTCTGCATAACCAGAAACTCCAAAAATTCAAACCTGCCGAGGGGTGCATAAGCAGAGTGCATGACTTATGCACTTCTGCATGACCAGAAATCCGAAAATTCCAAACTTGCCGAGAGGTGCATAAGCAGAGTGCATAGCTTATGCACTTCTGCATGACCTCACACTCTGAATCTCAAAACCCACCGAAGAGTGCATAAGCAGAGTGCATAGCTTATGCACAACTGCATAACCACCAACCCCAAACACCAAAAGCTGCCGAGACCTGCATAAGCAGAGTGCATAACCTATGCACTTCTACATAACCACCTTCCACAAAAATCAGAATCCACCGAAACATGCATAAGCAGAGTGCATGACTTATGCACAACTGCATAACCACATTTTCCAAACACCAAAACCCACCGAGAGGTGCATAAGGAAGGTGCATGACTTATGCACAACTGCATGACCACCAACCCAAGATTTCAAAACTTGCCGAACAGTGCATAAGGATAGTGCATGACTTATGCACTTATGCATGAGCTATTTCTCTGAAGTTCAAATCATTCTGAAACATGTATAAAAGAGTGCACAGGTTATGCATAAATCACTTTTCACTTATGCAGTTTCTACACAAACCTGATTCAAATCAAATTTCTTTTCGGCAATTTTCTCTTCCCTCCTCCACCTCCCGATATCCCTGCTCACCCCTTTTCCTCTCACGATCCTCATTCCCGCATAACCCTTCCCCTTCCCTTCTTCTCCACTCGTATTTCGACCTCCTAAACCCTAATCTCTTCGTGCATATTTTCTTTTCCCCTCATCTCTCCCATCTTCTCCATCGGCAATGGAGTCGCCTCCCCATTCCCGTCCAGCTTCTCCTCTCGAGGTCTCGCCATTGTCAACGATACCTCCCAATCCCGATTCCCCTCCACAAGCAACACCCCCACCACCTCCCACAACCACGTACAAACGAAAAATCCGGTCGAAATCTGTGCGACCCATGTCCTCTGCCCCTCCTCTATCCAAACGCAAAGAACCACCCACCCCATTGTCGGAACCACCACCCAAAAAGCCAAAAACTCCAGCCTCCACACCCTTTTCCAGCAAAAAGACAATTTCAGTAGCTTCACAGGTATCAAAGCTACCTTGGCCTCTTCCTGATACAATTCAAAAAGCAGCTTTTAAGAGACTCGAGGATAGGAGGGTACAACCCACTAGGTATATTTCTGTCGATTCTCTACAATCTCTTGGTTTATTTGACAATGTAGTTGCATATCTTGATGGTATGGGTTGGATGGAATTTGTGCATAAGCAGGAGATAGTTTATCCAACTCTAGTTTTGGAGCTTATTTCTTCATTCTCTGCTACCCTCAAATTGCATGATGTAGACCATAAGCCAATTATGAAATTTAGATGTTTGGGGCAAAATAGAGAGCTGTCATTGGACCAATTTCATAGCATTTTTGGTTTTGTAATTGATGGGTTATTTCGAGTGCCACATACTGGAGTAGAGGTAGCAAACAAGGGTATTTGGAATGCTGCACAATTCTGGAGAATCATCACAAACCAACCTCAGACTTTCTCTGCTGGGAGATCCAAAACTTCTCAAATACTAAACCCTGCACTTAGGTTTATTCATAGGCTGATTGCTAGCACCATACTGGGCAGAGGGACTAGTTACAGTCTTTGTGGGGAAATCTAAATTATTTATGTTATGGTGTGCATTTCACAAGGTCAAGGTTTCTCCTGGTTATTTCTTTTGTGAGCATGTGTTGCATATTGCCACTAAATCCATAGGTGACATTGTCCTGGGTGGGCTTATAACTGTCATAGCCAAACATTTTGGTTTTAACCCTGAAGAGCACCCAATACCAGCACTTGTGGACACCTTATATTTTGATGCTGCACACCTATCTAAAACAGGGTTCAGTTTGCCACATTCTGATATTGCACAACCTGCAGCAGAAATTGAGCCCATTGCACAACCAGAAGCCCAACCTTTCCCATCAGTCCCACAGCACTCCACTGAACCTATCCCACCCCTCGGCACCGCAGGACACCCAGACCTCTGCTCAGCCCATACCTCCTACAGCTGAACCTTCCTCATCCACAGCCCCTCCTGCATTCAACACTAAAGCCTTATTCACCTATCTTGAAAGGCTTAGTGATGATATATACTTTGTGGATAGGAAGCTTGACACTGGTCTTGATACACTCAAGGATCGTCATGATCACCTATTTGACCTTATCATGGAAACCAGGGACAAGCAAAAAGAATTGAAGGAGATGGTGAAGCAACTCATTATCTTTCTGGGCATGCCACCCCCACCTCCATCACCTCATCAAGCACCATCATTTAGATTGACAAGACCACCATTATAGCAACATCCTTGGACAAGGGCAAAACAATAGAACTAGATTAGTTTTTGTTTTACTTTTGTTCCAACTTGTAGGACTTTTCCTTTGTAAATATGTTCAAACATTTATAGTTTGTTTTGAATTATGTTTGTTTGTTTTGAATTAGTTTGTTTTAAATTCTGTTTTTCTTGAAGTTTCATTGGATAGCTATTACATTAGTTTTCTTTGATTTTCATTGCACTTATTGCCCTTCTGTACATATTTGCCCATACTCTGTATATATTTCAATGCTTCTACTGCTGGTTGTACATTTCCCCTTGCTAATCATCATGCAGCAGCTTTTGTATACACTGCACAGGCTATGAATTTCCTTATGCAGATATTTTGCACAGCCTGTGCAACCCTTTCTGCTACTTATGCATAACTGCACAGGCTGTATTCCCATTATGTAAATGTCCTGCATAGCGTATGCAACCCATATTGCCACTCATGCAGAACCGCACGGCTTATGCACCCTACTTATGCACATGTTCTGGACAGCACTTAACTCTGCATAACCTGTGCAGCTTCTTATGCATCCCTTTATATCTTGAATTCTCCTCTGCCCCATACCAGGTAACTCTTTCTTTTTGTTCTTAATTTTTACAATTCCTGGTCAATATTATTTGCTTTGAGTTTTGGTTATCTACTACTTGAGACATTGAGGACAATGTCCAATTTTGAGTTTGGGGGTGCACATTTTGATTTTTGGCTTTATTTTTTCACATTTTGAGTATAGGAGCATCTCATCCCGTTCCATTTACATATATTGTAAATATTTTACATATACATCCATACATACACACACATTACACATTTACATACACATTATACATCACATTGCACACAAACATACAAATAGACTTCCTCCATTTAGTTAATACATTACTCATTTTAGGAATCATGCACCATGCATTAAAATCTTTTGCCAAATCCCTTGAGTATTGAATATGTGCCTATGAGAGTGATTTGACTCACCTTTTAGTTGGGTTTGTGGATTGAAAGTTTCCTAAAAGGTGCAAGGTTTTGAAGTGTCTATCCCTTGCCTATATCTTCTTAGCCAAAAAGCCACCCAACTAGTCATTTGGAGAAGGAAGTGTTTAGAGGGAGTTATTGGATATAAGGTAGTCAAATGATGTCTCACCAATCCTAGAACAAATTTTTAAACCTTTCAAGGCGAAATACCAGCTTATACTTGAAAAGAGAGATGATTAGGCATTCTTTGATTTAAAACCTTCTCATTTTAAACCTTTGGCCCTTTTTCCTAATTAAAATTTACCCTTGCAAACCCCTTTGAGCCTTTTTATCCCTAATTTTTCTTGAAATCCTTATTGCTACCTAGCCAATGAACCAAACACTCCAACCCTTTTCATGAGAATAATATTGAATATTAGGTACACTTTCTAAAAAAAATAATAAAAATAAAAATAAAAAAAAGAAAAAAATATACAATAAAAGGAAGAAGAAGTGCTTGTCATATTGTAAAAGTGCTAGTATATGTGCTTTTCACTATTGCCATTCAAATTGAAAGAAATCCACCCAAAGTATTAAAAGAAATGAGTTTGGGGGTGGCATTTTTAGGGACAATCATCAAAAGAAAATGCAAAATACAAGTTTAAAGTATCAAAATGTCCCTCCATTTCTATGTAAACTATGCTAGCACTTGACAATTCTCATTATGTATTTCTCTCCTCCATATATATATATATAAAAAAAAGAGAGAAAAAGAAAAAAAAAGTATAATAAAATAAGAAATGTACCTTATGTTGTCAAGATTGAAAATATTCTCATGCTTTGAATCCTTTTTACCCATTTTTCTTCTTAGCCTCATTTTTGAACCCCATGGCCCCATTACATCCCTAAAAAGACCTTTGATCTCTTGATAGTATTTGCTACATTAGTGGAGATAGGAATAGGGAATTTGCCTATGGGATTAGAAAATTATCCATTCATTCATTTAATTCCATCATTCTATATAGAGACACTTTGACTATTGATTGTTCTAGAATTCCTTTTGAGCATGACTCTCTCTTTTGATTGGTTGGTTTGGGGATTTTGAATGATAATTGACTTGATGGCTAAGCGGTGAAAGCTTGGATAAGCATTAGATTCTTTGCATTTTGAAGGATGGGTATATGGATTGTTGGTATGGCTAAAGGTGTGTTTAGTTACTTTAATAGGTAATTTTCATAGCTCTTTGGATAAGGCACCCCTAAAAATTTTGCATCACATTCTAAAGTTTGCTTGAGGACAAGCAAAAGCTTGAGTTTGGTGGTATTTGATGCATACATTTTGCATAGTCATTTAGGTCTAATTTCATAGCTATTTTATTCTATTATTAGTTATTTTTAGCTAATTACATTCGTTAATTAGTTAGTTTTCCATAATTATCGATTTTGGATTAATTTGTATCTTTTACTTTGTTTTGTAGGAAAAATGGTGTTTTTGAAGGACTGAAGAGAAATTTTGCCATTGAGGAGTGACTTCTACAGCCAAAGATGTCAAAAACAAGTTTTCAAGCTGAAATATGCATTGATCAAATTGTGCATAACTTGCCGCATAAGCTATGCAGATCTGCATAAGGAGAAAAATCACTGTTCCAGAACCAACCGAAATGTGCATAAGGAGACTGCATAGCTTATGCACATTCTCGCCTCCCTTATGCACCTTCACGGAATTTTGCATAGCCTATGCACCAAGTCATGCAGTTTCGCATAAGTGAACCAGAACCAGCCGAAAACTGCATAAGGGACTGCATAACTTATGCAGTCCACTTATGCAGTCCCATAAAGAGTTCATTAATGAGCTGGCAGAAGATTCCCTCAGATAATTCCTCCTAGAACACACCATTTTAGGGCTCCATGTCAGAAAAATGCTATAAATAGTCTCATTTTCCCATTTTAGAAAAGGGAGACAAGGAGCAGAAAAGGAAAGGGAGAGGAGAGGCAGAATTTGAAGAGTCACTTTCACCTTCCACACCATTTTCAACCAAGATTTGCAGATTTCTTTCTTTCCTTACATTTTTCCTACATTTCTAGTGTTTAGTTTCTTATTTCTTAGCTTAGATTAAAGCTTATTTTCATATAAACTCAGATTTTCTTGTAAGGATTATGGGTAGTGAGTAGTTTACTTTTGATTCTGGAGTAAGGGTTGTAATATTTGAGATATTTTGTGGATTTTGATTGGGTAATCCATATTTTGTGGTCTTAATGAGTTTTATTCATTTCTTGTGTGCTTAATGACATGCTTAGTGTAGGATCCCATTAAGTAATGTTTTTAATCCATGGTTGAGGCACCGAAAGGAGAAGGCCTTGTGATAGATAATCAAGGAATTGGACTTAATTAACTTAGATCTAGAAATAGACTAAGGATTAAGAGGATTCACAGATTAATTAAAGAACTTAATGGGTCTTAATTAATTCTAACTCCACGAAAGTAGGATTAGTTTGATTAAGATACTCTTTGTCTCACTCGAAAGGGAATTCAAAGGATTTAAGAATTAATCTCCTTAAAACCCATAAGTTTCATAAGATTGGATAACCAATTTAAAATCCCAAAATAGCTCGAATATGAAATCCCGAACTCCGGAATCACCTTTTTATCATTGTTAATTTCCAATCAAATTTAATTGCTTGCCATTTTGAATATTGCCATATTTGAACTTGCTTATTTCAATTTGATGCAATTTTAGTTAAATCATTACATAGTTGAATAGATTATCAATTTTGCACATATAAATTTCATACTCCAATACCCATTCAATCTATTGTTTTAATTTCAAAATTAGTTCAATTTAGTCAACTTTTTATATCAAAAATTCAATCATTAACACAACTCCTCGTGGGAACGATATCTTTACTGTATTACTTGTACGACCCGTGCACTTGCAATTGGGCCACATCATAAAGTCATCTGGAAACTCATAACCCTGTATCCTTAGAGGATAACCCTTATAAACCTTCTTCACCATGACACTATGGCCTAAAGGGTTAGTAACTTATATGTCCTCCTCTAACTCCTCTATCTGTATCCCTCTATCAACTGGCGATGTAATACACACGTATGAATGTGTGGAGCCGGGATCAATTAGTGCACATACTAACATGTCATAAAGAGAAAATATACCTCTAATGATATCTGTTGGATCTGGTTCCTCCTGAACCCTCATAGCATAAGCAAGAGGTGCTACCCTGACTTCCTGCCTCTGGACTATCTCTGCAGTCAGCCTCTATGATGGACTAGTTGTATCAGGCCTCACAGGTCTTCTACCCCTTATTACTGCTAAGGTAGACCTCTCTGTCTGGGGTGGAGCAGTGGGAGCACTAGCGCTCCTCTGTGGACAATCCTTCAAGAAGTGATTCGTAAACCCACATCTGAAGCATCCCACAGTCAATAGTCTACACTCTCCTCGGTGGCTCCTTTCATAATGTGTATAAGCTGGTATTGGGGCTAATCCCCGTGTAGCTGCACCTGGAGAACTACACACTGATGCACTAGACTATCCTTCTCTCCTCGGAGCAAACCGAGATCTTTGCCTCTTACCTCGACCCTGAGTCTGACCCTGAGACTCCTTGGGCTTCTTACTACCAGTGGCTGCTGAACCAGACTGACCAGATCTAGAACCCCTCTTACACTACCTGTCCCTCCTGGAATGCTCCTCATCTCTGACTCTCTCCACATCCAGAGTTGATGCTACTAATAAAAAGAAGTCGGTGAAGTGGTGAGATGTAACTATCAGTCTGATGCTATCATTTAGTCCGTCTTCAAACCTTTTGCATTTATCAACCTCTGTGGGCATTATCTCCAATGCATATCCACTAAATCTCACGAATTTTCGCTCATATTCGGAGACTGTAAGCTACCTCTATCTCAGTTCTAGGAATTCTCTTCTTCTGGCCTCTAAGTATACATGGCTGATATATTTCTTCCTGAACTCTGCCAAAAAGAAATTCCAGGTGATCCATGCAAGCTGTATCACTCTCGACATTGTCACCTACCATCGATATACATCCTCCTAAAGTAGTGACAGAGCACACTCCAATTGCTACTCTGGGGTGCAGTGTAGCTGCTGTAATACCCTCTCTGTCCTTTTTAGCCATTACTCTACAACAGCTGGATCATCCTCCTTCTTACCCTTGAAATCAACTATCCCATATTTCCATAGTGTCTCTAATGGGGACCTTTGTACAAGTTGCGGTTGTAGGGGTGGTGGTGGCTGTATAGGTGGTGGTGGTTGTGGCTGAGGCTGTGGAGGTGGAGGTGCCTGTGGCTGGGGAATAGCTCCGGTGACCTGACGGAGCAGCTGAGTCATCTGTTTTAGGAAGGCCTACTGTGCTCTATCCACAGCACCACAGGATTACTCTTGTGACACCCCTTACCTGTCTATAGTATAGCCGAGTAAGATATGTCACACAGTGTACCGGAACACCCTATTTTATTTCAATCATTTTTATTCTCCTTAATTTATTTTTTTATTCATAGTTATGAAGTACCATTTGTGAAATATAATTCATTTAAGTCATTTAATGAGATTATAAATTTATTTGAGGTTCCGCAAATTTTATAGAAAATCTGACAGAGTACTGGCTAAAAATGGAGAAAACAGTTCTTCGAAACCTGTGAAAAACACTTTCAATACATTTTCAATCATTTCCAAACTCCATTATGTAAACAAAGTCTCAATATTTCTCAACAATACTTCCATTTCTCATTCATTCATTTCACATGATATTCATATACAAGTCATAAATAAATACTCAATTTTTCAGTTATAAACACAAATTTTCACTATTTACAATAATACCAAAATATATTACATAAGTCTCAATTATACATGAAAAAATAAAAGTTAATTACAAAATACCAAAATGAGACCTAGTGTCCTACCGATGCACTGAAGTCTGTGAGGTGACACAGACACTATGCAGAACTGTAGATGGCCTCAATCAGTCTATGGTCTACTGGGCTCTCTGTCAGTCTCTCCAGAACCTACGCTAGCAAAAAGCAATGCGCTAAGCAATAATACTTAGTGGTGCCAATAATAATATAAAAAGAACTAAAAGAAAATAAATATGCAGTGAATGTATTAATGTCTCATGCAGACAAATTTTTTGTAACACCCTCACTGCAGCAATTCTGTATATTCTACTGTTCCAGTGATCAGCGTCAGTCCTGATAGCTAGAACGTCTGGAAAAATATTTAAACTAAAGTGAGGAACTATAATTAACTCAAACATTAGCAAGAAAAATGTAGGAAAAATTTTAGAAATAAAATACAACCAAGTTAAATGAGTCGGTGCCCTAGCGATGGGTAACCCAGTGGGAAGTTGCGGTCTTCACAGCTAAAGGCCCTAAACCTGGGAGAAAATTCATAAAATAATTTTTGGGACTCCAAAGAAGAGTCATTGAGGGTTTTATAGCATTAGAATGCCAAGAAAAGGTTTAGAAAAATTTTTTAATCAGTACAGACAATTTTAGTCTGTTAAGCCAAACGGAGGGCATTTTGGTCATTTCGCCTGCAGAGACGAATTTTGACCAACTTGTCTAATTAAGTAAACAATTATTATGACATAAAATATGAATAAATATTGCTAAAAATTAAATTGAAAATGAGTAAAAGAAATGAGAAAAGAAATTGAAATTAAATTGGGTTTATGACTTAAAGGTGATGTCATAAATGAATAAATTGAAATTTGCAACCAATGGGAATTTGCCAAGCAAGTTAAAAGATGATAAATACCACTAAATTGAGACAAAATGGCAAAGGAATTCTGCTATCCATCACCTTCTTCCCGTTAAAACACACTCACTCCCTCTCTTCCACCATTAAAGTTTTGCCAAGCTTCCAAACCTCAACTAAATCACCTCAAAACCCTAACTTTCCTTCATGAAATTTTGTCCCTACCACTAAAGCAAGATTTGTGCAGCCATTAGAAGAGGAAAAAGTGAAGGAAAAGTTGAAGTTAGCTAAGGGGAAATTCTGCACACAAAGGTTAGTGCACTAATCATACTCTTTTTCTTTCCTAAGCATGAAAAACATGCTTAATTAAGTTGATATAGCATGAAAAGAAAAGAAAATTTGGAATATGTTGAAGTCTCAATTTGTGGCAGCCCTAGAAAGTAAATGAATTTGATGGTTTTGATGATTTGGTTTTAGTTAGTGAAGTTGATTTATGAAGTTTAAAGCATTAGAAATCAAATTGCATGGATGTATGATGGAGATTGAAATTATAAGTTAGGGTTTTGACCTAACTTAGTTTTTGTATTATTGCTTGGAATTTGATGAGGTTGAGATGATTTAATGACCATTAGAAGTGTCAAATATGTCAAATGAAGTTTGTGGAGTTGGGAGAATTGAATTTGGGAGTGTTGATTCTTATGCAGGAAATTCAGACCTTTGAGTCCAATGTATTGTTTGAGTTGCTCTAATTGGTGTGAGGCCAATTGGAGATGAAACCTAGGACAAAATGCCCCATTTTTCATGAAGAAATCATGCCCAAATTCTGTCCAAATCTTGACTAAATTACTGTCCCAATCTGGAAATCCAAACACTGAACCCAAAAATTTGACTAAATGAACAGTAATGTTCATTTAGCCATAACTTCCTCTAGACAGGTCCAAATGACCCGATTTTTGGTCATTGGAAATATTAGACATAGGACTACAACTTTCATTTAGAACACCAAGCCTAGAAATGCCTCAAACCAAATGAAATTGCTAGCCCAAGTGAGGTCACCAAACTAACCAAAACCATTCTGCCCAGAATTTCCTGGACTAAAGCTCACCCAACCAGTTTTCTCAAAATGGCCATAACTTGGTCTATAAAACTCCAAATGCAATGAAACTAATGGAAAAAGTTTTATAAGGCATAATGGCACAACTTTTGTGAAGAAACCCTGCCCAGAAAACCAAACCAAGTTGACCTAAAAATTACCCTAATCCGGGTGACCAACAAGTTGTCCCTGGAAAATAACCAAATGAACAGTATTTATTCAAATGGTCATAACTCAGTGTAGGAAGTTCAATTAATCTGAAATTTTACCAGCAGAAATTTGAGACATAAACCTACAACTTTCATGAAGGACACAAATCCAAATTCTGACCATAACCTAGTCAAATTGCAAACCAAACTTAGGTCACCAAATCTGGCAGAACCAAATTGCCTAGAAATTCTGGGTACAGGTCGATCCGGCCAGTTATGGTAAAATGACCATAACTTGAGCTACGAAACTCCAAATGGAGTGATTCACAAAGGGAATTAAAGAATACACAATAAGGAACAACTTTGATGAAGAAAAGTTAGCCCAGTTTCTACTGTACAAATGACCAATGGAACAGTAAACTTAGTGATTGAAATCTAAAAATTGTGAATAACTAACACTAAGTTTTGAAATGGTATTGGCAACTAATACCAACAACTTTAGAATGCAAAATATGGTATCTTGGTGAACTTAGGTTCAATAAATTCATTATGTATTAAAAATTAAACAATTTGAGTGAATAGTAATGTAAATAGTAATATAAAGATACAAAGTGTAAGAACTATATTGTTAAAGGGAGATTAAGGCCATAAATTTGAAATCTATGAAATGTTCATGGATTGCTTGAAACATGAAAAGTAAGCCACCTAATTGATGTGAATAGGTAGTTAGGGCTTATATGCCCATCACAAATAGAATTCATAAAATGAATAAATGAGAAAGGGAAAAATTTTTTGAATATAATGGTACATGTGAACCATTGTTTTGAATTGTGATTAATATGAATGACATAATGAATAAATAAATAAATCATATTAATGTATGAATGAGACATTAGTTCTCATTATTATAGAAAGAAAAAGTACTTTGAGTACAATAGTATAAAAGGATAATTGATGTGAATTGTGACCATATAAATGGTCAAATGAATGTATAAATTATAATTGAAATTTATCATAAAATAATGAAGTCATAAAACACAATATATTAATATTTAATGATATTATGTGCCCTTGTAGTGCCTAGACATGTGTGTCAGATTGGATAGTTTGGCATGCCAATAGGGTATTATTTTAGCAGTACTGCGAAAGGCTTTATGCCCGTACTCATGGCTTTATGCCCGTATTCATGGCTTTTTTGCCTACACTCATGGCTTAATGCTCGATTATGTGTTATCATGGCTTTTTAGCCATACTGACTGCATACGTGGTTGACGTTCTGTGTCCCATGGTATGACTTTAACACCCCTAAGTTCGGTAGTGCGTTCTACTATTCCAGTGACCAGTGTTGTCCGGACAGCTAGGATGCCTAGAACTACACTTCGATATGAGTGAGGAGACATAAAATAATGAAATACAAAAAAAGAAAATAAAAGAAAAACAAAGGAAAAATAATAGCAAAGAAATATAACCAAGTTAAGTGAGCCGAGAACCCTAGCGATGGGTGACCGCATCGGGAAGTCACGGCGTGGACCGTTGACTAGCCCTGGACAGCGAGGAACCCTAGAAAATATTTTTAGAACTTAAATAAATGTCTATTGAAGTATAAATGTCATTAGAAATATCAAAGAAAAATTAATTAATTAGTACAAAGAAAAGTGAGAAATCAAAAAACGGACAAAACCCGGTGTCACCGAAAAATCGGGAATGCAACCCGAACAGGGGCATTGTGGTCATTTGACACCCCGAGTTGTCTTTTGACCTAAATGTCCATTAAAAATAAATAATATTGCACTTGGAAAATGTCATGAAAAATTAAATTGGTGGTACCTAATGTAAATAGCTAAAGTTGGGAGCTTAATGTGGAAATAAGGAAAGTTAAGATTAAACTAATAATAAATTTTAACATAGTGCTCCACTAACTCACCTAAGTGGACCACTATCTCCTCATTTGGGCAGATTTCATCTTCTTCTTCACCTTGCTAAAGAACCAGCCGTGAGCCTCCATTGAAGAAACTCCATGGCCAAAGCTTAACCAAGCCATGCAACCATGATTTAGCCATATTTTTCACTAGCTTCCTTCACAAAAACTATTCTACACCACTTGGGCAGTAGGTAGGCAGCAAGAAGATCAAGTTTTAGAGAGATTTTGAAGAGTTTCCAAAGTGGTAAGTTTGTGTTTTTGGGTTATTGCTTCATTAAAGTTAGTAGGAATGTTATGGGTACTTGAATTATGGAGAGATTTTTGGAGTTTGATGTTCTAAGGGAGATGTTTATTTTTGGCAGCCATGGAAACTCCTTGAGGACAGTTTATTCTTGCTTGTAAATGGTAGATTAAAGGGTTGATTTAATGTTTATGTGTGTAGGAATTAATTTGGGTGATGTATACTTAGTATATGTGAATGTGTATTTGAAATTGGAAGCTTGGAAATTAATGGAGTGTAATGTATGAATTGGCAGCTTGGTTTGGTGAACCATAAGGATGTTATTTCATGTTTAGTTTATGGAATATTAATGTTGAATTGTGATAGTTGTTATGGCAGCTTGGGTATATGTATGATGGTGTGAGGTTGGACATGTAAATGAGCTAGGTTAGGTGATTGAATTGTTGTAATTTGAGCTTGAAAAATTCTATACTAAATGGTGCATATTTAGGGTGATTGTAAGCTGCCAAAATGACCAAAAATATGTTCTGAATTGTGTTTAGGTTATGGTACAAACCAGAATGGGCATGAATGTGTAATTTGGTAGGTGTTAAATGTATCCTTGATGAGTGATGGATAATGTGCAATAGGGCAGTGTGCATTTTGGCCTAGAACTTTAAGTGTGTGGCTCCAATTGGTATGAAACCAATTGGAGGTGAAACTAGGCACAAAATGTGCCAACTTTCATGAAGGAAGCTTACCAAAATTCTGCTTGTAAGGTAACTTGAAAACTGACCAAATTCGGATTAGTGCATTTAAGGCCTGAAAATTGACCATTTGGGCAGTAGTTAGTATTTTGGCCATAACTCACTCAAAACAGGTCCAATTGACCTGAAATTTTGATCATGAATAGTTAAGACATATATCTACAAGTCTTATGAAGACACCAAAGCCCAGAAATGACCATAAGCAAGTCAAACAACTTGCACAAATTCGGGTCCAAAAACTAGCCGAACCTAAAATGACCTAAAATGACCTAAAGTGACCAATTTTGATGCATTTTGACCAGCAATAGTAAAATGACCATAACATGGTCTACATAACTCAGAATGATCTGAAATTTTGCCCTGCGTGCAATAAGACATAGATCTACAAGTTTTTAGTTTCGATCAAAACCCGAAAACTGAGGGAACTAGGTCGTCCGGCTACGTCAAACTAGTATCCCGGAATCCGACAAATTGCAATAAAAACGTAATATACATGGAAATGAATTTGGTAACATGTACCAATACTAAAAGGCTACAAATGTGACATATTAGTAACATTAAAACCTAATTCACCTAGACTACATCGAAGGCCAACATCTTAGGTTGACTAAGGAAATAATAGAATTCAATAAATTAATTATTAAGCTTTATTCTTAGAGACAGTTTAAATGAATACTGAAACACTTCAAATTGTGTGTTTCAGTTAGCAAAGACTCAGGGAAGGGGAAGGAAACACTGAGTCAGAGCCAAGAGACAGTTATCAGAGGTTTGTGCACAGCTAGTTTTTAACTGATTTTGTTTTCAATATTTCATATGATTAAATGACATATTTTTCTTATGTATTATGTTTAACAAGCAATGGATTTAATTTAATGATTATTGAAATTGTTATAGTATGTATGAATTTAGCTTTGTGAAATGGTATTTCCACAAGTATTAAGCATTATTATGGATTGAATAAATTATGTTTTGGAAAATTATGATAGAACATGTTTTGAATTGTGATGGTAATTTTCATGGAAAAATACAAATTTATTATTTGAATTGTGATGAGCATAAAAAATTATTGGATATTGGAATTGAATTTGAATCGAATTATATTGTGATTTATGCTCACTAAAAGGATTGTGATATTGTTTTATATCTCACTATAGATGCTTGACTAGGTTATTACCCGTCTCTCTCATTTGTTGAGAAGACAATGGAGTTAGTTGTGTTTTGATTACCATGGTACGTGTACAGGCTTAGATTTTCGTTTGATTTGAGGTTAGATCTAAGTTTTTTTATCGTTATGGCCCTTGCGGAAGATTCACTATTGTGATGTGTACTGTGCACGATGATTCGACCTCCTCGACCATAGGGAGTTAGAATCTGATTCGACCTCCCCGACCATAGGGAGTTAGAATCTGATTCGAATATGGCCCTTTCAGATTAGTCTTGCATAGTTAGTGAGATAAAGAATGATTTTTGAGATAAAGAATGATTTTTGAGATAAAGAATGATTTTTGAGATACAGCATGATTTTTGAGATACAGCATGGTTTTTGAGATACAGTGTGGTTTTTGAGATACAACATGGTTTTTGAGACACATAATGTTTTTGAATAGTAAAGAATTGTGATTTCAGTTATGATTTATGTATAATTAATTTTGTTGGAACTACCTTAAATGGTTAGTCATGATTTGATAAATTGAATTTCGTGATCAAAGTCATTTCATATAAATGATTTACATTATTGGCAATGAATATTTTGAGTTTTGGAATTTGATGAGTATTCAGATTTCTAAATTATTTGCTGTAAATTTTGTCAATGTATATTGTACTACTAAATTATAGTTGTGCACCACTGAGTTCACCACTCAGTGATAGCTTTGTATGCTGTCGCAGGTAAGAAGAGCATAGAGCAGTGAGTAAGTTTCTTTGAAGACACATTCAGATCAGCTCCAGGTATATCATAGGTATACCCATGTACATAAGTTTTGATGTATGCATGTAATAATATGTATGTAAATTATTTGAGCAGTTGTATAAAAACTCTTGTAAAATATTTTGGTATGTAATTAAATGTAAATTATTGTAAATGTAAATTTGGGATTTCATTTATCTGAATAGTTTTATAATATTAATTTTGAGTCTTGTAATCAATGAAATATTTCTTTTATGAGGAGATTGATTTGATTATTGAGATTTGAATTATGGGTTCAAATGAAGTTATTGAAGTTGTATTTGAGAAAACATATTGGGAGTGTGTTCTTTACAGGTTTTGAAGAACTGTTTTCTCAAAATACAACCGGCACTTTGCCGAAATTTTGAAAAAAATTTTATAACACCAGATTTTAATCGATGATCTAAATTTCATGAAAATTGTTTTAAAATCCCTTGTAGTATATTTAATAGATTATCGGTAGGCGAAGTATGGTAATTCATTAGGTGTACTACGGGATCATGTTACATCTTACAGGGGAGTAGGGTGTGACAATGACGGCCCAAGGCATCGCGGTGTCTAGTGCCAACGACCCGATATCCAGTTTAGTCAGCCTGTTGTAGGTTACTTGGGCAGTCTAATTTATTAAAATAAGTTATGAATATTAGCAATTAAAAATGCTAGAAAGTAAATAAATGAGAAGAAGTTCTAAATAAATTAGATTAGCTCCAAAAATTTGTTCCTTAGAATGATCTGAAATAAATTAAATTAGTTCTAAAAATTTTAAGTATTACGAAATGATTGTAAACAACTTAGAAAGTATCAAGGAAGTGATAAAAAGACTAGTAGAAGAATTATAACTTAAATAACATTACAAATGTAATTTTCATAAGAATATAAGTATAAGTATAAATTTTAGATTTATTTGTACATTATATAAATGATTATTGTAAACTTATGATAGAAGAGATTCTAGAGAGCAACATAAATGACGAAAAATATACTGTATGGAAAATTTCATATAAACCCAGTAAAATTCTTGAGTATAGAAAATATGCTCCAATTATTTTTATTTGTATACATTATTTCTTGTTATATTATTGCACTACTAAGCAGTATTGCTTAGTGCGATGGATTTGTTTCCTTGCACAGGTACTGAAGTTAAAGCCCAGCGAATAATACACAGAGATTTTGGAGTATGATCTGCAGAGTGTTCAAGGTTGTCACCTCCTCAGCAATGCATGTAGATAGGGCCTATATAGATCATATTATGTATTTTTTTACATTATAATTAGTTATTATTTGTAATACAAACTATGAATTATATGTTGAAATATAAATTATGGAACTGTAATTAATTTGTAGATCATGTAAATTATGAAATTATGTAATTATTTTGTAAATTATGTAAATTAAGGAAATTTGAAAATTTTGCTTATGTAATTTGAGAATGTTTACATATGAATTGAGTATGAATAGATTTATACAAATGAGTATGTGAATTACAAGATTTGAATGTGAGATGAATATGATGAGCATAAAGGATATTTTTATTGTAAAATATTATTGAAAATTTTAAGTAGGTGAACAGTGAAATACGTCAACTGATAATAAAATAGGAGAAACTCCGCTGGTTTCTCCATAGAAAAATAATTGATATTAAATTAAACGAATTCAAAATTACTAAAATAATAAAGTAAGATAAGATAGGGTGCTTCGGCACCGAATGTAGCACACTTTGCTTGGCTACACTGTAGTCGGGTGGGGGGTGTTACATTTTTTGTAATTATTTGTAATCTTTTTTATTTGGTACTTGTTATATTCACTATTTCATTAAATTTATCAACTTTCATTTTTGGTTGCCCAAGTAACCTATACTAAATGACTGGACTGGATAAATGGGTAAACTGGCACTAGGTATCAAGTACCTTGGGCCGTCACACCATCGGTCACATTATATCTCCCGGTGTGCAAAAGAATAGCTAATAAGTTGTAGTAAACATTAGGCACAAGGCCAAGTATCATCACAGTGTCAGAATGGCTAAAAGCCATAAAATCACAGAATGGCATAATGCCATGTTCAGTACTGCTAACTGAACCCTATTGGTATGCCAGCCTATCCAAACCAATCTTATTAGGTGTACTAGGGCATGTTAGACTTTTATGTTTTACAATTCTTGAATTTGAAGTTTAAGTGTTACTATTCATTTCATTAGTCAACTAAAATGTTGACTTTTACATAGACAATAGGTACATTGGTTCTAATATTCTCAACATACCACATTTTGCATTCTAAAGTTGTTAGTATTGGTCGCCAATACCATTTCAAAACTTAGTGTTAGTTAATCAAAATTTTCAGATTTCAAGCACTAAGATTACTATTCCATTGGTCCTTTGTACAGTAGGAATTTGGCAAAATTGTCTTCATGAAAGTTATTCCTTATTGTGTCTAGTTACATTTCTCTTTTCAAATCACTCCATTTGGAGTTTTGTAGCTAAAGTTATGGCCTAAATACCATAACTGGCCGGATTGCAAATTTTCCAGATTTTCTGGACAGAACCAAATCCATAGTGTTTTGTACACTAAATGCATGTCAGTTTTTGAACATATTATGGTCAAAATTTGAGTTTGGTTTCTTCATGAAAGTTGTAGGTCTATGTCTCAGCTATCTGGTGGTAAAATTTTAGGTCAATTGGACCTTTCTACACTAAGTTATGACTAAATGAATAAACACTATTTATTTGGTCATTTTGCCCAGGCAGAATGTAAGTCACCCAGATTAGGGCAATTTTTAGGTCAACTTGTTTAGTTTTCTGGGCAGGGTTTCTTCACCAAAGTTGTGCCATTATGTGTCTAGTTTTATGTCCAATTGGTCTTGCACCAATTGAATCTATACAACTCCATTTATGGCTGCCTAAATCTGCTGGACTCACAACCAGTCCTGCAGGTCACCAAGGGCAGCATGCCTAAGGTCAACTTGGTTATCCTTACTCACTTCAATTCCACCTCACACACATTCAAATGGTCACTAATTGACCATTACAATATTAATATACCATTACATGAGCAAATCCTAATGTTGTTCAAGTGTCCACATTTTTTTCAAGTTCATTCATGCATTCCACTTGCATTTCACTTACACAAACATATTCAATCACTCATCTCATACCAAGGGCAGCTCATAACCACTTTGCTATCAAGCAAATTCATCAAACCCTAACCAACCCTAAGCTGCCAAAATTATAGGGGTGCACACACACATATTTTTATTTTATTTTCTTACATTTTCTACTTGTTTCATGCCATTAAACATGAATTAAATCAAAGGTAGTAAGAGTTTGGAAACTAACCACTTGGAGCAGAATTTTAAGCTAACAAAACTTCCTTTTTCCTTCCTCTTCTTGCTGCCTAGTAGTGACTTAAGGTGTGAGGATCAAGTTTAGTGTAGGGCTTAAGTGGTTTTATGGTGAGATTTTGTGTGGTGTGAAGCTTTGGTGGAGCTTTCATGGAGGTTTGGTTATGGGAGAGGTTTCGGCTGGTTTGGAGGAAGGAGAAGGCAGATGTGTTTTGATTATTTTTGGGTTTCATTTATCTTATTTTATTACTTAATTTAGTGGCTTTTAAATGTGATTGGTGGAAAAGGGTTTAATGACATCATGTGATGTCAAAATTAACATTTAATCTCATTTTCTTTTCTTTTCTTCTCTACTCATTTTCAATTTAATTTTTAGCAATATTTATTCATATTTTATGTCATATAATTTATTTACTTAATTGGACAAGTTGATAAAAAATCATCTCTAAAGACGAAATGACCAAAATGCCCTCCGTTTGGCTTATCGAGCCAAGATCGTCTATACCGATCTAAAAATTTTTCTAAGCATTTTCTTGGCATTCTAATGCCATCAAAACCTCAATGACTCTTCTCTAGAGTCCTAAAAATTATTTCATGAATTTTCCCCTAGGTTTAGGGCTTCTAGCTGTGAAAACCACAACTTCCCACTAGGTTACCCATCACTAGGACACCGGCTCATTTAACTTAGTTGTATTTTATTTCTAAAATTTTTCCTACATTTTTCTTGTTAATATTTAAGTTAATTATGGCTCCTCACTTTAGTCTAAATGTTTTTCCAGACATTCTAACTATCCGGACTGACATCGGTCACCAGAATAGTAGAATGTACAAAATTGCTACAGTGAGGGTGTTACAACACTTCCCCTCTAATTAAAATTTCATCCTCGTAATTTACCTGATGTAAACAGTTGAGGGAACTATTGCCTCATTGTCTCTTCACTTTCCCAAGTTGCCTCCTCTATGTTGTGGTGCCTCCAAAGCACTTTCACCAGTGGAATCTGCTTATTCCTCAACTCTTTCACTTCCCGAGCTAAGATCCGTATGGGTTCTTCTTCATATGTCAAATCAGGTTGTACTTCAATTTCTTCCATGGAGATGACATGTGAAGGATCTGAGCAGTTTCTTCTTAGCATAGATACGTGGAACACATTGTGGATCTTGTCTGCTCTAGTGGTAAAGCTAGCCTGTAGGCCACTGGACCCACACATTCAATGACTTCATATGGGCCAATGAATCTAGGGCTCAACTTACCTTTTCTTCCAAACCTTAGTACCTTCTTCCACGATGACACCTTGAGGAACACTTTGTCTCCAACTTCATATTCTATTTCTTTTCTCTTCAGGTCGGCATAGGATTTTTGTCTGTCTAAGGCAACCTTCAGATTGGCTTTGATTAGCTTTACTTTCTCCTCTGTCTGTTTCACCAGGTCTGGCCCTACCAGTTTATCTTCACCCAATTCAGTCTAGCACACTAGAGTTCTACATTTCCTCCCATACAGTGCTTCATACGGGGCCATTTGGATGCTTGCTTGGTAGCTATTATTGTATGCAAATTCTGCTAGTGGGAGGTATCTAACCCAACTTCCCTCAAACTCAATGACACAATTCCTCAGCATATCCTCAAGGACCTGACATATATTTCATGTTATTATTATCATTTCAGTTCAATATTTGTATTAATTCAATTGGTTTCAATTGTGTATCTGGATTACTCTTTTTGATTGCCCATCCATCTGAGGATGGAAAGCTGTGCTGAAGTGGAGTTGTGTACCCAAGGATTCATGTAACTTCTTCCAAAATCTCGATGTAAACCTTGGGTCTCGATCAGATATGATGGAAAGTGGAATTCCATGCAGTCTAACTATCTCACTAATATACAATTCTGCTAACTTCTCTAGTGAGTAGTCAGTCCTAACTGGCAGGAAATGTACTGACTTTGTTAATCTATCTACTATCACTCATACTGCATCATGCTTCTTCTAGGTGAGAGGTAGACCACTTACAAAATCCATTGTGACCCGATCCCATTTCCATTCAGGTATGCGTATAGGCTATAGCAAACCCGATGGAACTTGATGTTCTGCCTTGACTTGCTGACATGTCAAGCATTTAGTTATATAGTCAGTTATGTCCTTCTTCATACCAGGCTACCAATAATGAAGCTTCAAGTCATGATACATTTTTGTACTTCCTAGGTGCATAGCATAAACACTGGTGTGTGCCTCTTTCAGAATACTGGCTTTCAATTCCCCATCGTCTGGTACACATACTCTTCCTTTGTAGTACAGACATCCATCTGCTTTCACCTCATAGTCAGTTGTCTTCCCTTCTGAGATTTTACTCATAGTGGTCATTAACTTCTCATCTACCTTCTACCCATCTAAAATTTGCTGTAGCAGGTTTGGCCTCACTTACAACTCAGCCAAAATAGCTCCATCTCGAGCCAAAGATAGATGGGCATTCAATGATCTCAAAGTTGTGATGGATTTTCTGCTCAAAGCATCAGCAACTACATTTGCCTTCCCAGGATTGTCACACCCTACCCCTCCACAACGCATAACATGATCCCGTAGAATACCTAATGAATTACCAAACTTTGTCTACTGATAACCCATTAAATACACTACAAGGGATTTTAAACCTTTTCTTACTTCTTTTTATAGTGGTGAGCACTATTGACAGGTGTTAAAAATTTTCTTTTACTAAAGTGAAACCAAATAACACATTTGAAGTATTAATAATTTTTGTAAAAATTTTGGCAGAGTGCCATCTGTATTTTGAATAAAACAGTTCTTCAAAAACCTATAAAAAGCACTTCCAATAAGTTTGTTCAATCCCCAAACTTCAATAAATTTGTTCAACACAATAAATTTCTCAACATTATCATCTCAGTTCAACAATCAATTTTCTAGTGTTTCCAAAAGCTGAGATAAGATAAATATATCACAATACTTTTATAGGCCAAAATAGTTTACCATTTTAGTTTACAACTGCTCAAGACCAAGTATAATATATACATACAATGCACATACATTACAACAAAAACTACAAAATACGGTATACTCGATATACCCGGTGAAATCCCAAAGCAAAGTCACAAGCAGCCTACTCTGCTGCTCTGTCTGTCTGTCTACTTGTGACAGCAATGAAAAAGCTATCGCTGAGTAAAATTTACTCAGTGGTGCACAATAACAATTTAGAATGTGTTATATAAAACATTTATCGACAATTCACAATTCAAATGATTCACAATTTCATGTCACAATTTTCAAAGCTCATATAACACAAATTTGATCAAACAATTTGATAACACAGTGTTGCTAATCAATAACACAACTTAGGTCATGACACAAAATATTTCGAACATGCCGTGTTGTGCACTATGACAAGACATACTCACCCCACTAATCCAAATCAATGAGGGAGGTGGCTAGCTAGCTAATGAGTACTCATCCAAACTCACCTCAGACTGGCAAGCCAGAGAGGGAGGAAAATAATCAAATATCAAACTCAACCCCACAAGTGGAGGAGGAACAGAGTAAGGGACTGCCATGCCAAGTGTGAATCAAAAACAATTTCAAATCATATTATTCAAATATTTCATGCTAAACATAATCAATTTCCAAAGTCAATTTTCCATTCACAAAGTAGGCAACACAATAATTTCCAATAAAATTCCCAAAGCCAAAACAATCAAAAATTATTCATAACTCATTTCTCCAAATAAATTTTCTAGTAAAAGCAGTGAATATAAAAATATTGTGCACAGACCTCGGATGAGTCGCCTCTTGACCTTGACTCAATGTTCCTTATGCTCTTCAATATTCTTTTCAACTAAAACACACAATTTAAAGTGTTTCAGTACTCAGTTTCCATAATTAAATTTTATTGATACTACTCCTTTCATTAGTCAACCTATAATGTTGACCCTTGATGCACTCTAGGTGAATTAGGTTTAATATTACCAATATGTCACATTTTTCATTTCAATATGCTACCAATATAGTGCAATTTACCATTTTTACAAGTTGGCATTCATTGCCATATTATTTCAAGCATCATTGTATGTAAATGTTAAGTTCTCAATTTTTGTGTGCTAGATTGGTCTAGCTTAAAGTCCTATTTCTTTGGTTTTTAGCTTCTGGTCAAAGAAGCAAAATTATAGATCTATGTCTTATTGCACATGGGGCAAAATTTCAGGTCATTCTGAGTTGTATAGGCCAAGATATGGTCAATTTACCAAAGCTGGATAGATTGCACTAAAATGGTAACTTTAGATCATTTCTGGTTTTGGTGTCTTCATAAGAGTTGTAGCTTTAGGTCTAATCTACTCATGGTAAAAATTTTAGGTCATTTGGACCTGTTTTGAGTGAGTTATGGCCAAAACACTAACTGCTACCCAAATGATAAATTTTCAGGCTTTCAAGTCACTAATCCGGATTTGGTCATTTTTCAAGTTACTTTCTGGGCAGAATTTAGGTAGACTTTCTTCATGAAAGTTGGCACATTTTGTGCCTAGTTTCACCTCCAATTAGCCTCATACCAATTGGAGTCACACACTTAGGGTTATAGGTCCATTTGCACACTGCCCTCTATATGCTTTTCAAGCACCAAACCAAACACATGTTTACCAATTACATTTTCACTTCCCATACCATTCTGCATTTGGCACTAACCAAAACCATTCAATTCTCTACATTATAGGTCAACTTGGACAGAATATAACCACTTCAAAATACACCAAATGCAGTCACAATTCACAAGGTTCAATCCCAACAATATATACACATAAATACTTCTAATTATCACACACACTTCCATTAACAATTTGCCTACCTTATCACTATTATCCACACACATATATGCTGCCATTTTTTTTGTACAATATTTTAACAATATTTCATGAACTTAAACACTTCAATCTTCATCATGAGGCTGCCAAAAAATTTACACATACACATCCACTTCCATTTTCACTTTTCAAGCTTAACATTCAAACTTCACACATGGAATTCAACTTCAATACAATTAAACATTTAAATCAACATCCCAAACTACCATTTACATGCAAAAATAAGCTGCACATGGTGAGGTTTCATGGCTTCCGAAATGGCTCAACTCCAATAATTCATCAAACCTCAAACTTCTTCCATAATTCAACTACCCACAACCTTAGTTATACTTTTAATGAAACAAGGATTGAAAATAACCACTTATCTCTTTTAGACTTCTTCAAAACCTCACAAAAACTTATCTTTCTTGCTCTAAGTATGCTGCCCTAGGTGTGTAGACAAAGATTAATGAAGGAAGTTCAAGAATTTAGCTTGAAATGAAGGTGATCTCAAGCTTGCATGGGTGGTTTCCATGGAGGGAAGTTGGGACACCATTTTCGGCCATGGGAGAGCTTGGTGAGGATGATGAAGTGAGTGGAGGATTCTGCCCTCATTTTAAGTATTAATGTATCCACTTAGTGCTCCACTAAACCTAGATTAATGATATTATAATATCTAAGGTTTCAAAAATTACAATTTTAACCTTAATTTCTCTTAATTTACATTTTATCTTTAATTCCATATTTTTCATTTGATTTTCCCAATTGTAATACAATTTATTTTTCATTGACATTTAGGTCAAAAGCCAACTCTAGGTGTCAAATGACTACAATGCCCCTATTCAGGTTGTATTCCCGATTTTTCAGTAACACCGAGTTTTGTCGTTTTCTCGATTTCTCGTTTTTCTTTGTACTAATTAATTAATTTTTCTTTGATATTTCTAATGACATTTATACTTCAATAAGTCTTTAATTATGTCTCGAAACTAAATTCCGAGGGTTTCCTACAGTCCTGGGGTTGGCTATTGCCTGCGTCATAACTTCCCCGTGCGGTCACCCATCGTAGCGGTGCTGGCTCGTTTAACTTGGTTACATTTCATTGCTATTATTTTTCCTTTGTTTTTCTTCTATTTTCTTTTCTTGTATTTCATTATTTTATGTCTCCTCACTAACATTTAAATGTAGTTCTAGGCATCCTAGCTATCCGGACAGACACTGGTCACCGGAACAATAGAACGCACTGCCAAACATAGGGGTGTTACAAGGAAGGTAGTCAATCACACAATTATAGTCCTTCAGGAACTCAATCCATTTCCTCTGTCTGAGGTTGAGCTGCTTGTGGGTTGGCAAATATTTTAGACTTTTGTGGTCTATGTAAATGTAGCACTTTTCACCATACAAGTAATGCCTCCATATCTTCAGTGCGATGATAATTGCTGCAAGTTCTAGATCATGGGTAGGGTAATTCTGTTCATGTGGCCTTAGCTTCCTGGAAGCATAGGCGACCACCTTTCCCTCTTGCATCAATACACACCCTAACCCATTATGAGAGGCATCACTGTAGACCACAAAGTCCTTTCCTGATACTGGCTGTGTTAACACTAGTGCCTCTGTCAACATAGCCTTCAACTAAAAAAACTGGCCTGACACTTGTCATTCCAGTCAAATCTGACATTCTTGTATAACAACTTGGTCATTGGAACAGCTATTAAAGAAAATCCCTTCACAAATCTTCTGTAATACCCAGCTAGCCCCAAGAAGCTTCTGACCTCAATTGTATTCCTGGGAGGCTTCCATTCCATCACTGTTTCTATTTTCTTGGGATCCACTCTAATCCCATCAGCTGACACTATGTGTCCAAGGAATGCAATCTCACCCAACCAGAAGTCACACTTGCACAACTTAGCATACAGCTTCTTTTCTCTTAGGGTTTGCAGAACAATCCTTCCCTAGTCTTGGAATACACCAAAATATCATCAATAAAAATCACTACGAACCGATCTAGGTATGGATAGAAGATACGGTTCATAAGGTCCATGAATGATGTTGGTGCATTTGTTAGGCCAAAGGGCATCACTAGAAACTTATAATGCCCATACCAGGTCCTGAATGCAGTCTTTGGTACATCTGCATACTCCTGCTCCCTTTAGCTGATCAAACAGATCATCAATTCTAGGCAACGGATATTTGTTCTTCACTGTCACTTTATTCAACTACCTGTAATCGATGCATAATCTCAATGTCCCATCCTTCTTCTTTACAAACAGCACTAGAGCTCCCCATGGTGACACACTGGGGCATATGAACCCCTTATCCAGCAACTCCTATAACTGGATTTTCAGTTCCTTCAATTCTATGAGTGCCATCCTATAAGGAGCAATAGAGAATGGTGTTGTACCCGATAGTACTTTAATAGCAAATTCGACTTCCCTTTCTGGTGGCAAGCTGGGCAATTCTTCAGGGAACACATCTGGGAAGTCTCTTATGGTGGGTATGTCATACAGAACTGGCTTAGCCTGCCTAGTATTCACCACATGTGTTAGGTAGGCTTCACAGCCTTTTCTTATCAGTTTTCTTGCAACTGTGGCTGAGATGACATTGGACAAGAAATCTGTCCTTTCCCCCACAATTGTGATCTCATTACCCTCAGGAGTTTTCAAGGAAATTCTCTTCAATTTACAATTAACCATTGCCTGATGCCGTGACAACCAGTCCATTCCCAAAATCATGTCAAACTCATGGAAAGGCAATTCAATCAGGTCTGCCAAGAATTCATACCCCTGAATCCTTAACGGGCAACCCTTGTACACTTTGTTCACCACTACACTGTGGCCCAATGGATTAGTGACCAGGATGTCTTGGTCACACTTCCTTACTAGTATCCCCTTTCTACGGGTAGGTTGATGCAGATGTATGAATGAGTGGATCCTGGATCCACCAATGCATACACAGAGGTATTATAGAGGGAGAACATACCCCTGATGACGTCCAGGGCATCTTGCTCCTCCTGAGCTCTTATGGCATAGGCTCTGGCAGGTGCTCTGCCTCTGGCCTCTCTGCTAGCTCAGATGTAGGTCTCTGTGATGGTCCCACTGCCTCTGATTTGCCAGATTTCCTACCCCTTTGAGGTGCAGGAGCAGGTCTATCTGCTTATGTTGGCGCAGCTGTAGCAGTTCTGTGTGGACAGTTCCTTAAATGATGCTCTGTCGACCCACTCCTTAGGCAGGCACCCATCACTCTCCAACACTCCCCCTTATGCCACTTTAGGCAATGCGGACATGCAGCAGATGCTGGGGCTGGTCCCCTGAACCCCATCCCTGGAGAGCTGCCCACTGATGGTGTGGACTAACCTCTCCTAGGGGTGAACTGTGGCCTGGGCCCCTGGGACTGACCCTGACCTTGAGGTTGACCTGAAATCTGTGCAGGTGGACCTTTGAACTTCTTTCTTGGTGCAGGAGATGAGCTAGACTAACCCAGGCCCCTCTTCTGCTGTTTCTCTTTTCTGGTCTGCTCACTTATTCTAACTTTCTCAACTTTTAATGCAGCTTCTACTAACTTGGTGAAATCTGTGATTCCCAAGGCAGTGATTATTATCTTTATGTTGTCATTTAGTCCCTCTTCAAATCTTTTACACCTTTCAACCTCATTAGGGACTATCTCCCTTCCATAACGGCTCAGTCTGACAAATTCCTTTTCATACTTTGTCACTGTCAACTGTCTCTGCCTCAGGTTAATGAACTCTCTTCTTCTCTCTTCCAGGTATACACTACCCACATACTTCTTCCTGAACTCTGAGAGGAAGAAGTCCTAAGTTATTAGTTCTGGCTGCACTTCACTAGACACTATATCCCTCCATTGATAGGCATCATCTTGCAGCAGAGATACAATAGCTTCTAGGTTTTGCTCTAGAGTGTAGTGGAGTTGCTTTAAAACCCTTCCTGTTCTGTTCAACCAGTTTTCGGCTGCAACAGAATCATCTTCTCTCTTGCCAAAGAAATCCACTGCTCCAAATTTTCTTAATCTTTCCAGATGTGATTTCTGCTGTGGAGGTGGTGGTGGTGTTGGCATGTGACACCCCTTACCCGTCTACAGTGTAGCTGAGCAAGATATGCCACACAGTGTATCGGAGCACCAAATCATATTTTCATTACAATTTACCCTTTTTAATTCATTTATTTATAATTTTGATTAATCTGAATTTTTCGCAAATTTTATAGAAAATTCGGCAGAGTGCCAACTGTAAATTGGAAAAACAGTTCTTCTGAATCTGTTAAAAACACTTCCAATATAATCATAATATCAATCTCAGTCAACCACTAACATATTTTCAACAATTTCTCAAATGACTTCAATATCTCACAATTCAATTCATTTCATATCATACTCAACTCAACAAGAAATACTCAAATTTATTACTGAACATGATTTATAGATGTTTACATCAAAACATAATTACATGAGTTTATAATGTACATGACAAAATAAAGGTCTCATTACAAAAGTTTACAAAATATAAAATATCAAAAGTAGCCTAATGTCCTACCAATGCACTGCAAATGTGAGGTGACTCTGGACTCTGTGTGCAGATCTGACAATTCACCCGGTCTGAGGTCTGCTGGACTCTCCAACTATGTCTCCAGTACCTGCACGTGGCAAAAGCGACGTACTAAGCAATTCTGCTTAGTGGTGACAATATAAAATAAAATAACTAAAATAAAATAAATATGCAGAATGTATGTTTAGATTTTATGTAGACTCAATTTGGCATTTATTGCAGTATTATTCGATTAAGATTTGGTAAAATTTATTTGACTGCCCGAGTAACCTATACTAGTCAACTGGACTGGATAAACGGGTAAACTGGCACTGGGTACCAAGTACCTTGGACCATCACACCATTGGTCACATTGTGTCTCTCAGTGTGCAACATAATAGCTAATAAGCTGTAATAATTATCAGGGATAAAACCCAAGTATAACAACTCAATCAACATAGCCAAAGGCTATTATATCACAGAATGGCATGTGAGGCCATAAAACACAGAATGGTATGAAATCATATGCAGTACTGCTAACAGAATCCTATTGGCATGCCAACCTATCCAAACCAATCTTGTTAGGTGTACTAGGGCATGTTACACTTCTTAAATTGTACAATTCTTGAAATTTAAGTTTAGGTGTTACTATTCATTTCATTAGTCAACTAAAATGTTGACTTTTGCATAGGCAATAGGTACATTGGTTCTAATACTCCCAACATACCACATTTTGCATTCTAAAGTTGTTGGTATTGGTTGCCATTACCATTTCCAAGCTTAGTGTTAGTTGTTCAAAATTTTCAGATTTCAAGCTTTGTGTTTACTGTTCTATTAGTCATTTTTACAGTGGGAATTCGGCAAAGTTATCAACATGAAAGCTATTCCTTATTGTGTCTAGTTACATTTCTTTTTTTGAATCACTCCATTTGGAGTTTTGTAGCTCAAGTTATGGCCTAAACACTATAACTGGCCGGATTGCAAACTTTCCAGATTTTCTGGACTAACCAAATCTACAATGTTTTGTGCAGTGACTGCAAGTCACCTTGTGAACATGTTATGGTCACAATTTGGGTTTGGTTTCTTCATAAAAGTTTTAGGCCTATGTCTCAGCTATTTTTTGGTAAAATTTCAGGTCAATTGGACCTTTCTACACTGAGTTATGACCAAATGAATAAATACTGCTTATTTGGTCATTTTGCCCAGGCAGAATGCAGGTCACCCATATTAAGGCAATCTTTAGGTCAACTTGGTTTGATTTTATGGGCATGATTTCTTCACCAAAGTTGTGTCATTATGTGTCTAGGCTGCCGAAAATTTGGGATGGGCATACACATGATATTTATTAAATTTCTTTGTAAATTTACACTCAATTATACTCCTTCAACATGAATTGAAAGAGAAAGGCAAGTTAAGTCAATAACCTCTAATGGAGTAAATTTCCAAGCTTATAAAAGCTCTTCTTTGTCACTTCTTTTTGCTCCCAAAAGCTTCACCAAGCTGAAATATCAAGGTTTTATGTTGTCAATTTAGGGTTTTGTTGAGAGAGGACTAAGGAAAAGAAGCTTTGGTAAACCAAAAATGGAGTGAGGGAGAAAGTATGGGATGATTTGAAGAAGGGACAGAGGGCTGCTGGTTTGTTCCAGATTTCTGCTCTCTTTTCTTTATTTTTAATGTATTTTAATTGTGGTTCTTTATTTTGATTGGCCATAGGATTTAATTTCCTCATGCTTACATAAGCATTAGGTAATAAATGCTTACATAAGCATTAGGTAATAAATCCCATTTATTTTCATTTTCTTTCCTTTCTCTTGCTATTCATTTTTAATAAATTTTTCATCAATATTTGTTCATATTTTATGTCATATAATTCACTTACATAAATGGAAAAGTTGGTCAAAAATCATCTCTGAAGACGAAATGACCAAAATGCCCTCCGTTTGGCTTAATGAGCTAAAATTGTGTGTACCGATTGAAAATTTTTTCTAAGCCTTTTCTTGGCATTCTAATGCCATAGAATCGTCAATGACTCTTCTTTGGAGTCCCAAAAATTATTTTATAAATTTTCTCCCGGGTTTAGGACTTCTAGTTGTGAGGACCGCAACTTTCCACTGGGTTACCCATCGCTAGGGCACCGGCTCATTTAACTTGGTTGTATTTTATTTCTAAAATTTTTCCTAAATTTTTCTTATTAATATTTGAGTTAATTATGGTTCCTCACTTTAGTGTAAATATTTTTCCGAATGTTCTAGCTATCCAGACCGACACTGGTCACCGAAACAGTAGAATGTACGGAGTTGCTACAGGAGGGTGTTACATGGCATTACCCCAACCATTTGTCTGAAAACTCTGCCATTTGCTGGAACATGGCCTGTGGAGGCTGAGCGGGCTCTGCTGAAGCTGGTGGAGCAGGTTCTCCCCTACCCCCAGTCTCAGCTGCTGCAGATGGAGCATGACTCTCCACTTCCTCCTCAACTGCCCTCTGTGATGTGGGGTCCATATTCTAATCAAAATAACAAAGACAAACAGATCTGCATTAATGTCACCTCGACTCTTACAAATACAATGCATGGCATGGACTCGATCTAGACCCAGAAATGCCTAAACCATGCTCTGATACCACTAAATGTGACACCCCTTACCCGCCTACAGTATAGCCGAGTAAGATATGTCACACAGTGTACCAGAACATCCTATTTTATTTCAATCATTTTTATTCTCCTTAATTTATTTTTTTATTCATAGTTATGAAGTACCATTTGTGAAATATATTTTATTTAAGTCATTTATTAAAATTATAAATTTATTTGAGGTTCCGCAAATTTTATAGAAAATTCGGCAGAGTACCGGCTAAAAATCGAGAAAACAATTTTTCGGAACCTGTAAAAAACACTTCCAATACATTTTCAATCATTTCCAAACTCTATTATATCAACAAAGTCTCAATATTTCTCAACAATACTTCCATTTCTTATTCGTTCATTTCACATGATATTCATATACAAGTCATAAATAAATACTCAATTTTTCATTTATAAACACAAATTTTAACTATTTACATTAATACCAAAATATATTACATAAGTCTCAATTATACATGAGAAAATAAAAGTTAATTACAAAATACCAAAATGAGACTTAGTGTCCAACCAATGCACCAAAGTCTGTGAGGTGACACAGACACTATGCAGAACTGTAGATGGCCTTAGCCAGTTTGTGCTCTACTGGGCTCTCTGTCAGTCTCTCCAGAACCTACGCGTGGCAAAAAACAACGCGCTAAGCAATAATGCTTAGTGGTGCCAATAATAATATAAAAAGAACTAAAAGAAAATAAATATGCAGTGAATGTATTAATGTCTCATGCAAACAAATTTTTGGTAATTATTTGTAATCTTATTTATTTGGTACTTGTTATATTTATTATTTCATTAAATTTATCAAACTTCATTTTTGGTTGCCCAAGTAACCTATAATGAATGACTGGACTGGATAAATGGGTAAACTGGCACTGGGTATCAAGTACCTCGGGCCGTCACACCATCGGTCACATATGTATCTCCCGGTGTGCAACAGAACAGCTAATAAGCTGTAGTAAACATTAGGCATAAGGCCAAGTATCATCATAGTGTCAGAATGGCTAAAATCCATAAAATCACAGAATGGCATAATGCCATGTGCAGTACTACTAACTGAACCCTATTGGCATGCCAACTTATCCAAACCAATCTTACTAGGTGTACTAAGGCATGTTACACTTTTAAGTTTTACAATTCTTGAATTTGAAGTTTAAGTGTTACTATTCATTTCATTAGTCAACTAAAATGTTGACTTTTGCATAGACAATAGGTACATTGGTTCTAATATTCCCAACATATCACATTTTGCATTCTAAAGTTGTTAGTATTGGTTGCCAATACCATTTCAAAACTTAGTGTTAGTTATTCACAATTTTCAGATTTCAAGCACTAAGTTTACTATTCCATTAGTCCTTTGTACAGTAGGAATTTGGCAAAATTGTCTTCATGAAAGTTGTTCCTTATTGTGTCTAGTTACATTTTCTTTTTTGAATCACTCTATTTAGAGTTTTCTATCTCAAGTTATGGCCTAAATACCATAACTGGCCATATTGCAAATTTTTCAGATTTTCTAGACATAACCAAATCTATAGTGTTTTGTACACTAACTACAGGTCAATTTTTGAACATGTTATGATCCAAAGTTGGGTTTTTTTCATAAAAGTTGTAGGTCTATGTCTCAGCTATCTTCTGGTAAAATTTCAGGTCAATTGGACTTTTCTACACTGAGTTATGACCAAATGAATAAATATTGTTCATTTAGTCATTTTGCCCAGGCAGAATGTAAGTCACCTGGATTAGGGTAATTTTTATGTCAACTTGGTTTGGTTTTCTGGGTAGGGTTTCTTCATCAAAGTTATGCCATTATGTGTTTAGTTTCATGTCCAATTGGCCTTGCACTAATTGAACCTATACAACTCCATTTATGTCCAATTGGTTATCCTTACTCACTTCAATTCCACCTCACACACATTCAAATGGTCACTAATTGACCATTACAATGTTAATATACTATTACATGAGCAAACCCTAATGTTGTTCAAGTGTCCACATTTTTTTCAAGTTTATTCATGCATTCCACTTGCATTTCACTTACACAAACATATTTAATCACTCATCTCATACCAAGGGCAGCTCACAACCACTTTGCTATCAAGCAAATTCATCAAACCCTAACCAATCCTAAGCTGCCAAAATTATAGGGGTGCACACACACACATTTTTATTTTATTTTCTTACATTTTCTACTTGTTTCATGCCATTAAACATGAATTAAATCAAAGGTAGTAAGAGTTTGGACACTAACCACTTGGAGCATAATTTCAAGCTAACAAAACTTCCTTTTTCCTTCCTCTTCTTGCTGCCTAATAGTGACTTAAGGTGTGAGGATCAAGTTTAGTGTAGGGCTTGCGTGGTTTTATGGTGTGATTTTGTGTGGTGTGAAGCTTTGGTGGAGCTTTCATGGAGGTTTGGTTATGGGAGAGGTTTCGGCTGGTTTGGAGGAAGGAGAAGGCAGATGTGTTTTGATTATTTTTTGGTTTCATTTATCTTCTTTTATTACTTAATTTAGTGGCTTTTAAATGTGATTGGTGGAAAAGGGTTTAATGACATCATGTGATGTCAAAATTAACATTTAATCTCATTTTCTTTTCTTTTCTTCTCTACTCATTTTCAATTTAATTTTTAGCAATATTTATTCACATTTTATATCATATAATTTATTTACTCAATTGGACAAGTTGGTCAAAAATCATCTCTGAAAACGAAATAACCAAAATGCCCTTTGTTTGGCTTATCGAGCCAAAATTGTCTATACCGATCTAAAAATTTTTCTAAGCATTTTCTTGGCATTCTAATGCCATCAAAACCTCAATGACTCTTCTCTAGAGTCCCAAAAATTATTTCATGAATTTTCCCCTGGGTTTAGGGCTTCTAGCTGCGAAAACCGCAACTTCCCACTGGGTTACCCATCACTAGGGCACCGGCTCATTTAATTTAGTTGTATTTTATTTCTAAAATTTTTCCTACATTTTTCTTGTTAATATTTAAGTTAATTATGGCTCCTCACTTTAGTCTAAATATTTTTCCAGACGTTCTAACTGTTCGGACCGACACCGGTCACCTGAACAGTAGAATGTACAAAATTACTACAGTGAGGGTGTTACAACTCTGCTCTACTACTTCGCTCCCAACTAGGAGCAGGTGCGGGTGCGTGACTCGCTTCCTCCTTCTCGATCAGTCTAGAAGACCCATGCTCTAAAGGATCAGATGCTATTGATCCTATAAAATTGACAAAGAACAGATCTATGTTAGTGTTACCTCAACTCTATTTAAAGGCCCATGCATGTGATGCACTCTATCTATTTCTACTTATCTATGTAACACCCCTCACTTGTCTACAGTGTAGCTGAGCAAGGTGTGCTACATTCGGTGCTTGAGCACCCTATCCTATCTTTTCGGGTACAATATTATTTTACTTTCTATTTAATCGTATTATCTTACGTGTAGAAATTTTTTTTTATCCCATTTCATTTTGATGGAGACTCGGACAGAGTCTCTTCTGTTTTACTAGTTCATGGCGGGTTTACTTATTTTACCTGTTAAAAATACACATCCATATTATTTTCCATAAACCATGTCATGTCATCACAATGCTTATACTCATTTCAAGTAAATAAAATACTACATTTCATTCATATAAAATTAAGTACAATATTTACAATTTATATACAATCCAAAAATTTAATTACATGTCTTAAAATAATTTACACCATTTACTTATATACAATGATCAAAATGCAACATCTAACATATACATGAGCCCTACCAAAAATGATTGCTGAGGTGACAATCTACCTAGTAGCAGATCTGATCAAGTCTAGACTAAGCTCTACTGTTGCTGCTGAGGGTCTCCTGTACCTACGCGATGGAAAAACCAACGTGCTAAGCATAATGCTTAGTGGTGCATAAAATAAAGGAAAATAACTAAATAATTAAAATAATTATTCTATGGATAACAGTATAATAAAATATAAAATATTATGAAATTTCAGTCTTTTACATGTTTATAAAACTTTGGAAGCAATTAAGTTAATCAGGATCTTTTCTATGCATGTATATTATATTCGGTCGTCTCATGTATTTATTTAAGTTTGAGATTTATTATTCATGTCTGTGCCCAAGTAACCTATGACAGACTATAGAGACTAGATACACGAGAGTATACTAGTTAGACATCTGTATGTCTCCCCAGTATACAATGGTCATGTCAGGTATAAAGCTGGCAGACAGGCATAAGCCAGTAATAATGATAGGCACTATGGCTAACAGGCGGGCATAAAGCCAATAGAACAATCATCTTAGACATATATTGTCTTTCAATGATTAGTCATGTGGGCAGTACTGCAATCTGTAGTCCCTAATTGGTATACCAATCTATCCAAGCTATATAAATGAGTCTAAGTGTACTCTGGACAAAATAATGTTATTTAATACTCATAGTTTCATTGATTCATGTCATTTTCATGCTTAGCAAGTTATTGTAATTTATTTCATCTCATATGCCAAATCATATTAGGAACCTTCCTCAAGGTCCAGGTTTAGTGTCTTAGATTCACCTAGCAATTTGGCCAAGATGTGGCCCTTATTTGGCTACACTTCCTTCATGGAAGTTGTTCCTCTATGTCTTGTCTTTGTTTTCCCTTTTAAATCATGTCATTTGAAGTTTTAGAACTCAAGTTATGGTCAAATAACCATAACTGGTTCATTTCTTAATTCTGATTCCTTAAATAGGTAGATTTTAGAGTTACATTTTACCTAATTAATTGAATATGTTACAGCCAAAATTAGGCCTAGTGTTCTTCATAGAAATTGTTATCCTATGTCTTATGGTCACTCAAAAATTTAAAATACAATTTTCCAAGTTTTTTAGAATTAATTATGACCAAATTACTGGCCTAGACTCAGTTACCCTGTGTCTTCAGGGTCCAAGTTTAGGTCAGAAGCTTTTACTTAACTTTTAGGGTCCTTATGTTCATAATTTGAGGACAATGTCTAAAACAAAGTTGGAGCCCTGTTTCTTAGGGTTCCATATCAGTATGGCTCATCCCAATTAGAGTTTCCTAGTGGAATATATACTATAAAAACTATTCTGGGGTCAAGTGTAATTTGGTCAAACTCCAAATTTTGATGTCTTAAATTCTTCTAACCATTTGACATAGTTTCTTTGGGTTCTGCGTTTTGGTCAAAAAACCAATATTGTAGACCTATGTCTTATAAAAAATTTTCCATTGGTTTCATTGCATTTGAATTTTTATAGACCAAGTTATGGCCATTTTGCCAAAACTAGTCGGATGAGCCTTAGTCCAGAATTTCTGGACAGTGTTGTTCTGGACAGTTTTATTGACCTAAATTGTACTAGCAATTTGATTTAGTTAGAGACATTTTTGAGTTCTGTGTTCTTCATAAAAGTTGTAGTCCTATGTCTAAGCTTTCCAATTCCACAAAATTCAGGTCATTTGGACCTGTCTAGAGGAAGTTATGGCCAAATAAACATGTATGAACATGTACTGTTCATTTAGTCATTTTCCCAGGTTTGTGTATGGACATCCGGATTAGAATAGTAAATTGGTCAACTTATAGACAGTGGGCAGAGTTTCTTCATAAAAAATAGAGTGTTATAGGTCTAGTTTCACCTCCAATTAGCCTCATATCAATTAGAACCACACAATTTTAGTTATAGCTCAAATAATACACTGGACTCATAGGTCCGAATTTCCTGCGAGAAAATTGCACTCCCAATTTCAATTTTCTCCAACTCCCATACTTCAATTTGGCATACATAGCACTTCAAATGATTAACAATTCATCTCAACATGCTCAATTTCAAGCCATAATGTAAAAGTACCAAATTAGGTCAAAACCCTAACTCAATATTCCCAACACCATACAACTAATTGCAATTTCACTTCCAATGTATATATACTTATCAATCAATATCACTAAGCTAATTTATATCCATTAAGAACATCAATTTCCTCTTTACATCATGGCTACCAAAAATTTTATTCCTCATATATTTGTTATTTTCTTCAATTTTCATATCATACTAACTTGTTTCAACATGCTTACAACACTTAAATAAGAGAGATAGGGTGATTATTGCACTAACCTCTTGTAGTTCAATTCTTGACTTGTATAAATCTTGGAATTTCTTCACTTTATGATAATCAAAAGCTTCCTCTTGGTGTGGGGGTAAATTTTTATGAAGGTAAATTAGGGTTTTGAAGTAAGGAACTTAGAGAAATCAAGCTCAAAGCTTGATGAAAATGGAGGAGTTAAGCTCTAATGGTGGCCAGCCAAATGAGGGAGAGAGTGAGGAAGATGAGCTGAAATTTTAGTCATTTTTTTGTCTCATTTTACTCCCTTCTTATCCCTTTATAATTTTTTGTTAACATTTTATCAGTCACAAATTTTAATGATGTCATTACTTATGTCATAAAAAAAATTTTCTTTTTCTTTTCTTATTTCTTCTTTTTCTTTCTTTAATAATTCATGTTTTAAATTTATTTTTAATATTTTTCTCTCTCTCATTTCACTTGGAATTTAGGTCAAAATTCATCACTGATGATGAATTGACCAAAATACCCTTCATTGGACTTACCGGGTTATATTTGTCTGTACTTATTAATTAAATTCTCCTAGATTTTCTTTGATATTTTTAATGTCATTTATGCTTCAATAAACCTTTAATTAAGTCCTAAAAATTATTTCGTAGGGCTTCTTACGGATCTGGGGTCGGCAACTGTCCTCACAGTTGCTTCCCGTTAGGTCACCCATCACTGTGACCCTGGCTCGTTTAACTCGTTTGAAATTAATTTCTTTTATTTTTCCTTTATTTTTCTTAGTCTTTATTCAGTCAATTTATGCCTCCTCACTCTAGTTTGAATGTAGTTTCAGACATTTTAACAGTCTGAATAGATGTTAGTCACTGGAACAGTAGAATGCACGGACTACCTAAAGTGAGAGCGTTACAATCTAGGTCTAAGACCACCTAGACCATTGCTCTGATACTACTAAATGTGATGCCCCTTACCCATCTACAGTGTAGCCAAACAAAGCGTGCCACATTCGGTGCCGGAGCACCCTATCTTATCTTGTCATGTCCATTATTAATTTTAAATATCATTTATTCATGTGTGGGTAGAGCCTCCTCTATTTTATTAGCATGTGGTAGGTTCCAATATTTACCTGTCAACATAATCATATTCTACTCATTTCCTTATACATCATGTCATTCACAAATTCTCATGTAATTTCAAGAAAGAGATATATTTCCTGGATATGGAAATCCATATACAAAAATTTACAAATTTTATTTACAACACAAAATATAACTACATGATGTTTATATACAATAAACTAAAATAAAAAGCCTAATACATAGGCCCTACCAACAAAATACAAAATGCTGAGGTGACTCTAGACTGTGGTATATCTGGTTAAAGCTCTGTCAGAACACTACTACTACTGCTACTGCTGCGGCTGTGTTTAGTCTCCAGTACCTACACGATGAAAAATTAACGCGCTAAACTGTGACACCCCTTACCCGACTACAGTGTAGCCGAGCAAGTTATGCCACTCAGTGTGCCGAGCACTCTATTTTATCTTAATTCATTTTTATCATAGTTTTGAAAATAACTTGTGAAATATAATTCATTTATTGAAATTGTAATTTATTTGAAGTTCCGAAAATTTTATAGAAAATCCGGCAAGGTACCGGCTAAAAATGGAGAAAACCGTTCTTAGGAACCTGTGAAAAACACTTCCTATATTCTTATTCATTCATCTCAACTCCATTTATCAAAATCTCAATATTTTTCAGTTCACATTCATTTCTCAATCATTCATCTCATTTGTTAATCATGTACAAGTCATAAATAGACATTCACTCTTCCATTCACAAATACAATTTTCATTATTTACATGAATATCAAAATATGTTACATAGATCCAAATACATATGAGAAGATAAAAATTTAGTTACAAAATATCAAAATGACACCTAGTGTCCTACCAATGCACTGCAGGTGACGAGGTGACACGGACACTATGCAGAACTGTGAACTGCCTTACCGAATCTGTGGTCTACTGGGCCCTCTATCCAAATCTTCAGTACCTACGCGTTGCAAAAGCGATGCGCTAAGCATAAAGTTTAGTGGTGCCAATAATACAAGAAAATATAATATGCAAATAAAAATAATAATTTCCTTGCTACTGTGTTCATAAGAAATGAATAATTACTAACTTATTGTTTAGTCGAGGGCTAATCATGTTTTATGATATTAACTTCTTCATGCATTTTGTTAATTATTTTCTTCATGATCTTGAGTTTCTTTGTATTCTATCATAATCATTCCTGATATTTAATTTTCGTATTTTCTTTAACAATCAGTTCAATTACAGTTATACTTTTCCATGCCCAAGTAACCTATCTCGAACGATCGGATCGGATAACGGATCGTTGACACCGACACCGCGTGTCTCGTCGTCATACCATGGGACGCAGAACGTCAACCACGTATGCAGTCAGTATGGCTAAAAAGCCATGATATCACATAATCGGGCATAAAAGCCATGAATACGGGCATAAAAGCCATGAATACTTGCATAAAGCCTTTCGTAGTACTGCTAAAACAATACCCTATTGGCATCCCAAACTATCCAAACTAATCACATTAGGCCTACTAGGGCATTTTGCATTTTTAAGTTTCACATTTTTGAATTTCAAGTTTTGGTGTCACTATTCACTTCATTAGTCAAACAAAAAGTTGACTTTTGCATAGAAAGTAGGTACATTGGCTTTGGCACTTCAAACATACCACATTTTTCATTTAAAACTTGTTGGAAGTGATCACCATTACCATTTCTAGGCTTAAACCAAGGGAAACAAAATTTTCAGTTTTTGAAGCTTAACTTTACTATTCCATTAAGCACTGTTACAGTGGGAATTTGAGGAAATGGTAAACATGAAAGTTGTTCCTTATTTTGTCTAGTTGAATTTCCTTTTTTGAATCACTCCATTTGGAGTTTTGTAGCTCAAGTTATGGCCAAAATAATTTTACTGTTCACGTGTACTGTTCATGCTGCAATTTTGGGTTTTGGTAGATTTTGGTCCAACTTTGGTCAGTAATTTGACCAAGTTAAGTTCATAATTTGGTCTAACTTTCTTCATATGAAATGTTCTACCATGCCTTAGGTTTCTATCGGTTCAAGAATCGCCTAAATCCGAGTTTTCTAGAGAGAGTTATAGCCATCCAAACATTACTGTTCAAATGTAAATCTGCAGAGTTGCAGGTTTGATAACTCAACTTTGTTCAATAATTTGAATGGGTTAATGGCATAATTTGGGGTGATATTCTTCATGAAAGTTGTTTGTCTATATCATATCTTGTTGCTGTAAAAATTTCAGGTCAATTTGACCATTCTACAGTGAGTTATGGCCAAATGAACTGTTCATTTGATCATTCTGCAGGGGCTGTTTGCAGGGTATCCGGATTGGGACCAACTTTTGGTCCTCTTGCTTGGTCTTTTGGGCATGGTTTCTTCAGAAAAAATGTGCCATTATAAGCCTAGTTTCATGTCCAATTGGCCAAACACCAATTAGACCAACACAGCCCAAGATATGACAGTCCAAGTGGGCTGGAATCACAGCCTCCCTACTGGTTACCCTAGGCAGCCTACCAATTCAGTTTGCATCACTCTAAATCTCTTCAAATTATGGTGAACTTACCTCAAATGGTCACTAATTGACCCTTATAAGGTTCACTTACCACTTCATAAGCCAAAACCAAATTTCACTCTCCAAAACCCTAGTTTCCCATTGTGATTCACACTAGTTACCCTAGTTAATACACTAACTCATTATCCATGTCTATAAATACCTTAAACATCATATTTAGTCCACTCTAAGTCCATCAAAACAATCAATCCTATTCCTTCCTTAGGGCAGCCGAAATTCATGGTATAGATACACATGAGTTTAGTCCATTTAATTTACAATTTCATACTAAGTTCAAGTCCCTAACATAGAAATAAAGAAATATTTGTAAAAGTAAGCACTAACCTCTTGTAGGCAGATTTTTCCCAACTCAAAACTTCACTTTCCTTCACTTTCTAGGCTGCCAAACACTTCCCAAAAGGTAGAGACAAGCTTTTAGTGAAGGGACTTAGGGTTTTATAGTGCAAATTCATGGGAAAATGGAAGTAATTAAAGAAAACTTCCATGGAGGGTTATGGAGGAGAGGATCACGTTTTGAAGAAGAAGATGGCTGCTTGTTTTTGGTCTTCCTTGGTCTTTATTTATCTCTTTTATTAATTAGTCAAATGGTTACTTAATTGTGATTGGTGGACAATTTTAAATGACCTCATAATATGTCATAATTGCCATTTTATTGTATTTTCTTTTCTTTTCTCTTCTACTAACTTCAAATTAATTTTTCATCAACATTAATTCATATTTTATGTCATAATAATTATTTACTCAACTGGACAAGTCAGCCAAAAATCGTCTCTGAAGGCGAAATGACCAAAATGCCCTCCGTTTGGCTTAACGGGTCAAAATTGTCTGTACCGATTGAAAAATTTTTCTAAATATTTTCTTGGCATTCTAATGCCATAAGAATCTCAATGACCCTTCTCTGGAGTCCCAAAAATTATTTTATGAATTTTTTCCCGGGTCTAGGGCTCCTCGTTGCGAGAACCGCAACTTACCTCTGGTTACCCATCGCTTGGGCACCGGCTCATTTAACTTGGTTGTATTTTATTTCTAAAATTTTTACTAAATTTTTCTTAGTAATATTTGAGTTAATTATGGTTCCTCACTTTAGTTTAAATATTTTTTCAAAAGTTCTAGCTGTCCGGACCGACACCGATCACCGGAACAGTAGAATGTACGGAGTTGCTATCGGGAGGGTGTTACATAAACGAATTGCTTAGTGGTGCATAATTTTAAAGAAAAGTAACTAAATAAGTAAAATAATTATTCTATGCTTAATTTCATAAAATCTAAATCATTTATGAATTTTCTACACTTTGGGAACAATTAGATTTAACACTATCTTTTCTGTTCATTTCTCATATTTTCAGTCTTAATTAATTTATAACAGTACCCAAGTAACCTATAACAGACTATAAGTGCTGGATACACGGGAGTATACTAGTTAGACAATCATATGTCTACCCTGTATACAACTATCATGTCAGGCACAAGGCCAGCGGGCAGGCTTTTAAAGCTAGAAATGAAATTAGGCACAATAGCCAACGAACAAACATATAGTCTGTAGAACAATCATAACAGACATATTTTGTTGATCAATGATTATTCATGTAAGCTGTACTGCTATCTATAGTCTCTAATTGGTATACCAATCGATCCAAGCTATATATAAAAGCCTAGGTTTACTTTAGGCAATTAAGCATTATTAATTTCTTATTAGAAATTTCATGTCAATTTATAGTGAAAAAGTGGGTCCCACATACCTATTTGATGTAATTTAGTGTTTAGCAATATATTAGGGCTAAAACCCTACCATAAAATAATTTGTCTTATGAACCTTTCTTTAGGTTCAGTTTTAATGTCTTAATTTTACTTATCAATTTGATTAATTTGTGGTCACTGTTTGGCCATACTTCCTTCATGGAAGTTGTTCCTCTATGTCTTGTCTTTATTTTTCCTTTTTGAATCAAGTCATTTGAATTTCTAGAACTCAAGTTATGGTCAAATAACCATAACTGGTTCATTTCTTAATTCTGGTTCCTTAACTAGGCAACTTTTGGACTTAGATTTTCCTAATTAATTGAATAGGTTGCAACCACTTTTAGGCCTAGTGTTTTCCATAAAAATGGTTGCCCTATGCCTTGTGATCACTTAGAATTTTGAATCATAATTTTTCAAGTTTTTTAGAATTATTTATAGCCAAATCACTGGCCTAGACTCATGTGCCCTGTGCCAACAGGATTCCAGTTCAGGTCAGTGGTTTTGACTCAACTTTTAGGGTTCTTACATTCATAATTTGAGGAAAGTGTCTAAAAAAAAGTTGGAGCCCTATTTCTTAGGTTTCTAAAACAGTGTGACTCATCCCAATTGGAGTTTACTAGTGGGAGATATGACTAAAAGGCTGTTCTAGGGTTAAGTGGTCACTTAGGTAATTTCTAGAATTTGCATTTTAACTTGATCTAGCTAATTGACCTAGTTCCCTTGATTTTTGGGTTTTAGTCAAAATACCAATATTGTAGATTTATGTCTTATGGAAATTTTGCCACTAATTTCATTGCATTTGGGTTTTTGTAAGCCAAGTTATGGCCTTTTTGCCAAAACTGGTCGGGTAAGCCTATGTCTAGCAAATTCTGGGCAGTATGGTTCTGGACAGTTTTGTGACCTAATTTGGGCTAGTAATTTGGTTTGGTTAAAGACATTTCTGGGCTTTGTGTTCTTCATGAAAGTTGTAGTACTATGTCTAAGCTTTACAATGGTATAAAATTCAGGTCATTTAGACCTGTCTAGAGGGAGTTATGACCAAATGAATGTATACTGTTCATTTAGTCATTTTTCTGGGTTCATTGTATGGTCAGCCGGATTGGAACAGTAAATTGGTCAAATATTTTAAATGATGTCATTATACATCATGCTTACCTCATAATTCCTTTATATTTTAATTTCTTTTCTTTTCCGTTTTTCCATTACATAATTCATGATTTAATTTATTTTATGTGTTTTAATCTCTCTCATTTTAATTGACATTTAAGTCAAAATTCAACTCTGAGATTGAAATGAACAAAATGCCCTTCGTTATGCTTGTCGGGTTATTTTTTATCTATATCGATTAATAAATTTTCTTAAATTTTCTATGACATTTTTAATGTCATTTATATCTCAGTAAGCCTTTAATTAAGTCCTAAAAATTATTTCCTAGGGTTCCTCGTAGGTCTGAAGTCGGCAACTGTCTTCGCAGTTACTTCTCGGTATGGTCACCCATCGCCGGAACCTCAGCTCATTTAACCTAGTTGAATTTCATTTCTTTTATTTTCTCTTAATTTTTCTTATATTTTCTTAATATTTATTCCATCAATTTATGCCTCCTTACTATAGTTTAAGTGTAGTTCCAGATATCCTGATTGTCCGAGCAGATGTTAGTCGTCAGAACAGTAGAATGTATGGATTACCTACAGTGAGGGTGTTACAACCCCAATTCGTCTAGAATTCCATGATAAAAAGGAAAACATGCTAGATAATAAATCTTATAAACGCAAAGAAAATCACCTCAACGCAAACTAGAGGCCTGAATTGGTAGAAAAGAAATTTGGATTCAAAAATAAGATAGCATCTTAACAATATAGATCCAAGGAACATCAAGACAACAATGCCAGTTGGAATGACTAACAACCATTGCTGAAGTAGAAAAGAAACTATTAAGAAGCTTCCTCTTGGTGAAGAGATGCCTTCGAAACCTGATTCCCAAAATGCTAAGTGATTTACCCATCATTTCTAGAGAATACAAATCCAAGACCTTTCCCAAATTGAAGAGTCAAAGAAGCTTTTGTAGTTGGAGAGGTAACCAAATCCTCAGTAGTAACTTCTTGCAAAATGTTAATTCATCTGACAATGTCACTATTAGATACTAAAAATGCACAACCCACTTTTGCCAAATTTCCATATTGCTCCTTCTGCATCTTAGATGCTCTTTTCTTCTCTCCAAAAGCAATTTTGGGATAAAAGTCCCAAAGTTGTTTAATGGGCCGAGTCTTAGTCTTCTGCTTCAATAGTTTATTAGCCTTAAAATGAATTAAGGGAAGCTCACTATTTGAACTTAGGCTAGAGATATGTTTATCATTCTGGGACCCAACCAAAGGCCCAGGAGAGAAAAAGCACAAGGAAGTGGATCCTAATTCAAATCAGTGTTCTTTTTAAGTTTTGAGGAGGCACTTAAAGATAAGATTGAGTAATTCCTTGATCCTCTAAATTGATAGCTAACAAATTGCTAGGTTTGAGATCCTTAGGAGCCACTTTAGAGTCACAACCATCACAAGTACATTTGACAGCATCAGTAACAAAGGTTTGATTGGTGGATACAATCAACGCACCATGCAGTGGACAATGACAGTTGTTTGGTGGGTTGATACTACCTAGCACCAACAACAAAGGCAAAGATTTTATGATTGCCATATTTTCACTCCAGGAAATATTAACTTTTTCATCCCCACCAAGACTTTCTAATAGGTGTGCACCATTACTATCACTGGATATTCCAAATTCAGTAGAATGACTATCCCTACTTCTAGAATTAAAGCAAGGGTTATTTTCATCCCCATTGGTGAGAAAACCTTCATTCTCAGTAAGGAGTTCCCTAAACACCCTTCTCTTTTCTCACCTTCACAATTCAAACTAGTTTCATCATTATAATGGCTAGAACTCGAATTAAAACAAACCATTTCTTCAACAACATTAATGCAATATTGCACTTTATTATGTAAAATCCTGTAAGTGCACAGATCGTTAACAAGCAATAAGGTAATGAATGAGTATCGTTCCCATTAGGAACATGTTAAGTACCAAACTACAAAGTAATTACAATTATCTAGAAGATCCAATTGTAGAAAAATAGTAATTAAATCTAAATTAAATGAAATAAAATCTAAAACAATTAACTAAACCTAAATATCAATTAATGAAAGTATTCCAGAGATAGAGTTCACACTTTGATCAATTATAGACCTAATCCAATTTATTCAATAAATGAGAAATTATTACTTTGAAGAAAATTAATCCTAAATTAACTTAATTCCTCTCTCGAGGCACTCAAGTTATATCTTAATCAACTTAAACCCTACTTTCATGGTGATTAAATTAATTAAGATCCATTATATTTTTGTGATTAATTATTAAATCCACATAGAATTCTAGCCTATCTCTAGATCAAGAATCCTAAGTTCAAAATCCTATTATTCGAATATTATTCTTTACCTTTCAATTCATCGATTAATATCTAAAATTAATACTAACTGGAGTTTAACACAAAGCATTTATTAAAAATACATGAGACTAAATCAAAGAACAAAATACCCAGCTTATTAAATAAAATCAAACCAAACACATAATTGAATTAAAAGTGCTATATCTCTAACCCTAGATAAAGAAACTACTCACACATGGTGACTTTTATAATCAAGTTTAATAAATAACAAAGAAAAGACATGAGAAGAAATTAGAATGAAAGAACCCAAATAGAGAATTGTAGCTTTGGACTTTTGAAACTTCAACTAGAACTTTCTCTAAAAATCTTATAAATATATTTCTCTTTTTGCCTCCCTCTAAGGTAATGTGCTTTCATAAATGTAAAAAGGTTGATCCCAGCTAAAACCCTGACTTTTTGTATTTATATTTGTCCAAAAAATCCTCGTTTCAGAATCCTAAAGCCTTAGAAAGTCTCTAGGAATGGCCAGAAGTCATAGGGGGTCAAATCTAATTTTCTGTCACTGAGAACAGCCCGAGCTATGTAATTCTTTTAGTTTACGTGGCCCTACCCCATGTAACATTCTGGAATATCATTTTTGGTGTTTCAACAGCTCAAAACATGGCACGGGTTGTGTTTTTATAACATGGGCCGTGTAATTTGATTCCACCCAGAACGTAGGTCGTGTTCTTCTTTACATGGGGCGTGCTTTCTCCTGCAACACTAACACAGGCCATGTAATGGAAAACACAAGCCATGTTATTCTTTGGCCCCTTTTTCCCTACACTTTTGTGTTCCAATGCTTTCCCAATCACTTCCATACCATCCTGGGCCATCGATAGACACCTAATAAAGGCCGAAATCAAGGAATCAAACCAATTTAACACATAATTTAAAAGAAAACTAAAAAGAAAACTAAAAAAAAACTTCAAAATAAGCATGAAATAATAAAATACTAATAAAATGCAATGAGAGTAGCCAATCACTAACAAAATGTAATGAATATGCTTCCTAAATTCTTATATAATTTGACTATATCACATTTTATCCACATCTATGGCATATGCTTGATTAGTAAAGCCAAGTCATTTAGTAACAATGAACACTCTAGCAATGTCAATTTTAGACTTCAAATGAGTATGAGTGTTAATAATTGTAAAAGAACCAAACTTGTCCCCAATCCATTTAAAAAAAAAATGCTTTGTCCATAGATATAAAGGTACCCCTGAAAGTCTTAAGCTTATGAGCCTTTTAAGGGAGGTGAGTAATGCATCCAATGGCTTGAAATCCATAAACTACTTAGAAAGCTAAGAGGCATCAAAAGAAAGGAACCATTACATAGACTCTACAATATTAAAAACAAGAAGAGCAAACTTTCCACCCATTGGCAAGACTTAATGGAGAAGACACCCTTAACTAAGAATCTATCCTAAAGATTAGGGATTGAATGAATATTTCTTAGTATGGCCATAATAGAGTGCTCAAGCCACTTATTGTTTTCTTATTTGAATTCTACTGGGACTTTGTATCAACCACCCATAACATGCTCTGCATTAGAATTCCCTACTTTTGACTTCCCAGGACAAATATCCAAGGGCTCCAACTATTGATGGAAGCTCCCTTTTAAACCCTTTAAGTTTTCAACTGCTATTAATTGTCCATTCAAAGACAAATCTTTCTTACACCAATAAGTACGTTATTAAGCAGAAGAGTCTCACTTACTCCATGCCTCTTTACCCTTCACAAAAAAATTCCTAATAGAACATGCTAGAAAAGCCCTAAGCTTATGATTCCTAATCCAAAGAGTATTCAGTATGTTGAGCAACTTATACAAGGTAAGCATGGATGCAACCCTTATGAATCCAAAATGCCTCCCTCCCTTACTTAACCTATTCGGAATAAAGATGTCCACAACATCTTGTGGCCATATTCCATATAGCTCTCATTGTTGAATAATCAAGAAAGTTTTTTAGGTAGATTGTTGGAAGATTCCTAAATGAAGGGTTCATTTTCATGGGATTATGCTTAGGATGGTTGTTGGGCAACATAGAAATACAGCTAGGTAGGCCATTTTTTGGGGAAGATGGTTGATGTACGGTCTATGTATGGCATTTTGGGTGGTGAGAGGAAGGAGCTAAGAGGGTTGTGAGGTTTGGGAGGGAATGGTTTGAGAGGTTTGCGTCCCGTTAAATTTTCTTTACTTTGGAATTATGATAATTCAATTGTGTTTTTTTTTTCCTTTTTTTTTGTAAAGACAATATTTTATCAGCCTTGTATTGATTTGACAAATGACAACATAATCATATAATAGAAGAGCAAACAAATTTCTTTCTTTTTAACATTCTTCTCCTTTTTTTTTTCATTTGACAAATGTTTAGAAATAACTACTTATGGTATTGCTTATTTTATATCATTTTTCCATAGAGGCTTTGCAGAAAAATGTTTCTAGAGAATATTTATACAATCATTAGTGTAATAATAGTAATAAGGAAATAGGTTCAAGGCATTTGGGCTGAGTATTGATATGTAAAATCATTGTTGTTGATTGTCAACCACTTAATTAAATAATGGTTGTTAATGTAATGATCATTGTGTAGCAAATTTAAACCTCTTATAAGGGCACAATCCATTAGATAATTGGTCTTAAAAACTTCATTAGTAATGGTTGTTGCAACCACTATCTAATAATAATAACACCGACTATTACATTACCCTTAAGGATCCTTTGCCCCTTGTCCTGGTGAAAAACCTTAATGATTCCATTTGTGATGTTTGTTTGGTCTGTTGATGGTTTTAATTTTGAGAAATGCAGCCAATGCTCAAATCTAAGTGATTGATTTTAAATGTTGGTTGCCCTAGATGGCAACCTCAATGATATTAATAGATTAATGACTGACTATACATGTAAGTTCAGTAATACTATATTTGTCTTATTTGGTAAGTATTGGCTTGTACATGGTGAACTTAGGAATGACAACAAGTAGGGTATTCACGAAAATCACCTTACCCAAATCTAAGTCTAATTAATATTAAAACCCAAACCCATCCTAAACCTGATTAAAATTTATTATCAACTATTCAAACCCATTTTTTATTACTCAAAAAATGCCTGAAGTCGTTTAATTTTATATATATTAATTAATAATCTAGATTAAAAATTATTTTATTAATAATTTATATTTTAAAATTTTAATAATTTCATAAAATATTTAAATTTTATTTTTTTATAAAATAAGATATATAAAAACTTAAAAATATTATTATAAAAACCATATATTTTATATTTAATTATGTATTTATATAAACAGGTTTAGGTAATAGACACTTAACATTTAAAATCCAAACCTGACTAGAAGCAGTCACAGGTATTATTTTGTAAATCCAAATCCATCTCAAATCTGATTATATATTATCCAAACATGTTCTATAAGGATTTTGTCGGATCGATACCAACAAAAACTCAACCTATTGCCATCCCTAAGTGAACTAAAGCTACCTTTGGTAAGTTATAATGTAATACTATCAAATTTTTTATTCAAAATTCAATGAAAAAAATTGATTGCATTACATTTCATTAAAGCCTATCAAATGTGGCCTAAGTTAAAAGTGAGATATTACTAGAGAGTGACTAATTTATAGGAGGAAAAGATCAAATAAGCCCTTATACTTTCAGTTGAGTTCCAAATAAGTCCAAAATAAAATTTTAGGCCAAATAAATTCATGTGCTTTCTAATTAACGCTAAATAAGTCATCACTTAATAAAATATTATTTTCTCTATTTTTAATAATAAAATATTAAAAAAAATAATTTTAATAGTAAATAATTTTTATCACATTATTCAATTTCTTTTTGTTTTTAAATTTTATTTTAATTAAAATAATAAATAATTGTAAATATTTAAAATTAAAAAAGATAGTATTTTATTATAAAAAAAAATTATTAGATAAAAATTTATTTAGTCTTAATTAGAAACTACAGGATCTGTTTGGCTCTCAACAAAAAGTACAAGGACTTCTTAAGTTTTTTTTTTTTTTTTTATTTTATGTGTAGGAGAAAGTAAAAAAAAAAAAAAGTTTGATAGCATTAAACTTGAGACTTTATACATCATGATTCGATGTTCAGAGCTTGGATTTAAAAGAGAATGTGAAGGTAGGAAGCAGGACGCTGCAGCTGCACAACACGATAAATGCGTTAGTTTTTGTTCTTAAACCCTTGCATTTGTCCATGGAAAAGTTGATACTTTGCTCCTATTTTTGCCCCTCCCAGCATTGGGTTGAAAGAATACTGATGCCTGATGGATCAAAATCAACCTGAGATTTATTAATTTTTTTTTCCTTCTCCAGAGATTGTTTTAGAAGTGATGATATTGTGATGATCACCTAAGATTAATACATAGCCCAGTTACAAGGCCCTTTTGTTCGGTGGGATCCAAAGATGCTGCATATAAGCAATAGCCAAGTGCTGCGATGATCTATGCTCAATTTAGACGTGCTGTGTTACCAGGTATTGTATAATTTATTTTGATGTTTTGTATTGTCTATGTTAATTAAGGAACACTCTTTCGAGCTCTTTTTCTCCTTTCTTTATAATTGTTTTGGTAAACATGTTTAAAATTAGATCAATGGTAGTAATTGTCCAGACTCTTGTGTTGCTATCCATTTGTTTCTGTTATTAATATGGTATGGTTTCAGTTTGCTTCTCTTTCATTAATGCATCTTTCCAGTATCATACAACTAGTTCGTTCTTTCGCTTGTGCGGAGGTGAGTAATTGATTGTTCTGTTAAGCACACACGATCAACTGCCAATATTATGATTTGCTTATGCCTAAAGTAAATGTTTAAACAAAGCATGGGTTACCATCATCTTGGCCAGCACTGAGCTCATCAACCTTTTATAGCTATCAATTAATTACTTTAATTAATCACTTCTAATTAGACGTAATCATTGTAAATTGTGTATACTGTCAGAAGTGTTGGTTAGTGTTCTCTAACCTATCAACATGATACAAAATTAGAATTTTTATGGTGAGATCTGCGGTTACATCAATAATGAGATTATGAAATTCGCTTAATGAACTCCATCAACAAAGGTACGCACCAAGGAAAAAAAAAATAAATAATGAGCTAGTGAAGAAGATGGTGTGCGCGTGACACAAATCACCAGATTGCCCACGTGGCCAGGCCATGTTTTTGCTCAAAGCTGAACAAACTTCAATGACAAATAAAGTGTAATTTATTCAAAAAAACTTTGCTCAAAACTGTCAACGTGCCATAATAAACAAATCGTGGTAAACCAAATAAGAAGCATGCTTAGCTGCCCTTAATCATGAATCTAGTCTTATTAAATAAACAATACCCATTAAATCAATTACTAAACAAACACATCTTTTATTCTTGTCATTAATTTTCCTGTTCTCAATAATATCCCATATGTTTCCTAACATGAACAAGATTCCATTGCATCTGCTTCTAGGATTAGGATAATGCTTCAGAGTTTCTTGTTTAGGTGAGCTAGACGCACCTCTACAAAACCTAGGGGAGGCAATAGGATTCCAAAACCCCAGTAATACTAGCCGTAAACAATGGAAACCTTGTGCTATAGTATGATGATGCAGGACATAATAATGTTCACAAAAGAAATAAGGCTCCTATTTGATATCAGATCCAAAATTCTGATCTGCTAATTTGCTGTGACAATGAAATGCAATAACCGATGTGCAACCAACTTTGAAAGAAAGAAGCCAATTCAATCTTAGAAGAAAGATGAGTACAAAACCATTATAACTCAAATGCATCTTTTAAATAAAACAATCATGAGAAGAGTAATAAGTGTAGAAAAAAGAGAGCACTTAAATGTTGCAACATCTTACTTCGTGATTCTCCAGAGGTCATTTCTGTTTCATTAACAACTAGACATTCAGTATCATTCAAAGTTTCGAGAAACACTCGCCAACCACAATTCAAAAAACCTTATAGAAATTGATAGCAAGCCCAAAAATATAAACACCTCATAGCAAACAATAAAACGGCTCTAACAAAAAGAATTTAACTTGTAGGCAAAACTCAATGTTGAAAAACAATTCCCGCAGCCTCAAATAGATAACAAGTCGGTGACAATTTCTCAAAATTGGATGTACTTTTGGTTTTAATATTTAGATTGAAATGAAATCAGTGTGCAGTTCTATACTTCCACTGCTTATTGTGTGAATTTCTCATCTGGCACGACGCTTAAAGAGGATTTATTTCTGACCGTACACTCAACCTCGACATTAGAAACAGACAAACCCTTCATCCAACTAAAGTGTCAACTGGATCCAAAAAAGTCCTATATTTCATCTATGAAATTTATAGGAACTCCTTATGGTCCAACCAAAATCCCCAGAGGCCAATCAATTCTATTATGGATCATTTAATAGGACTTGGTAAACAATTCACATTCTCAAAACAATGAGTAAAAAAATATGAAAGAACTTACCCAACTCAATTCTAACATGATTTAGATCAAATCCACAATGAACAATGCTGGGACATGTGAAACAGAGCATGATTTGGTTGAAATCAGCATGACATTCTCAAAAGGAAAATACCTCATGTGGTTTCTGATAAACATTATTTAATCCTAAAAGCTGATTCAATCCAATTCATTACAAAGGATAAACGAATAAGGAACCATGTGATGGAAATGAAAGGTGCATGCTAAGCATAAATAATATATGACAAATTTTAGCAAATTATAAACTGAAATAAAAACCCATCTCCCAAATTTCAGATACTACAAAACTCAAAAAAATGAAAAAAAAATTCCAAGATATACACATAATCATTAAGCATTTTAAGTCTTACAACAGTGACTCTAACCCCACAGTTTGAACATTTCAAATTTTCCAAATTAATCATTAAGGTATGTAACGCATTGCTCCACCAATATCCTCCATTTCATCTCTTTTCAAGTTTCTTTCACATTTCAAATGGAAACAGGAAAAAAGAATTCTGGTTGAGTTATTCTCAACATACCACTTGTTTTGTTCTGCTCAAGCTTCAACAACAAGAGAAAATGTGACTAAATATCTTATAAAATAAAGAAGAGACCTTGGTTCATATATGATTGCAGCTTTTAAATGATTATCTATGCAACATGAAATGCATATTCCAAAAAAGCAACAATGATAATTTCATGGCTATATGGGAAAATAAAGCTACTTAAACTTTCACGGAGCATTAAATTAAATTTAACAGTTTAATAATAACATCAGGATTTTTTAAACCCCTCACATTGGGCTCTAGTCTTCTATGAAGTCACACAATGTACAAGTACAAGTCACCTCTACATAACATCATCTAATAAACAAAAGAGAGACTCAAATACATAAGAGATTTTGGACCTTGCTGAGAGACTCAGTGCCAAATGTGCCAACCAAAGATACCAACCCCATAATTAGATCCTACAGAACATATATTGCACTTGCCAGCATTATTTATCCTCATCTGCAAGCACAAATTCAGATAATTGATGCTCCAATTGCCCCATCATGAACACTGACAATTAAACCTCCATAGGAAGAAGACTCTAAAATATAAGAACACTGAGCCGAATCCCAATATATGCTGGGATATTGCAAACCCTCTACAAAATCCAGATTAACCAAATATGGTAAGACTGATAACAGTAGCTGCCATGGACACTAAGACAGATTGTCTCTGCCCAGAATGACCTCACTATCAATATACATCACCAGAAGATTACATGGGAAATAGGGACTGCTACCAACAACTTAATTACACGAGTAGGGGCCCATAGGAATTGAAGAACACCATAAATGACACTACCCATCAATCCCAATCACTCAAAATATACCCAAGAGCAACATCAGAAATTTTTGGATCTGGAATTGGAAGGCCAAAGCCAATTTCTACCCTGAAGATTACCAACAACAACAACTAACACAACCATCACAATCAAGACCCTAAATTAAAATCTGAGAGAACTACCAGTAAACACCAATTTAACATGAACCCAATAGCTAAATAAACGTAGAAAAAAAAATCAAATATTAATTAAGGAGTCAACAATTACCCAAATTTAATCATCTCCTGTAGGAAACAGAGTGAGAACCTTTCTTCCGCCATTCCCACTCGCTGACTCCAAATCTTCCGCAAATCCTGGAACTGAATTATGCACTGGCGCCCCCATCCTATGCACTGGCTGCTGTGTCTGCCTAGCCAGAAAGGTATGCTCAAACTGCCCATTTGGAGGTTGGCCAAAGTGCCCCATCTGCCTTTGATACTGACTCTGCAACTGGGGATGCGCCACTGCAGCGGCGGCTGCTGCCATCTGCTGCTGGTGATGATGATGTTGCAGTGCTGCCACTGGTACAAACGGCAAGAAATGGTCTGAATTAGGCCTCCCTGGGTGCAAGAAATGCGCAGGCACCGGAGAACTCGCAAATAAATGCTCAGTTGCTGCATCGGAGCCTGCAGCCAATCCACCTCCCCCGCCACCACCAGTACCATTAACACCACCAGCACCACCAGATGACAACCCCTGCATCCTTTTCAAATATAACCTATACTTCTGCAAGTGACTAGCTACGTTCTCTCTAGTTAAACCATCTACGCTCATGAGCTGCATTATAGTCTTGGGAACGGCATTTTTTATCCCCAAGTGTGCAACAGCGTCCACAAACCTTTTATGAAGCTGGGGGGTCCAAACGAGTCGGGGCCGCTTAAGGGTTCTAGCAGGCTCATCACCAGCAGCCCCAGAACCCAAGTCAGCAGAATCGGCAGCGTATTCAGCGGAATTAGGTTGGGAAGGTGGCAAGGGGTTATTGGGGGATGGAGTGGTGGTAGTGGGTGGCGGAGGAGGGGGGGGCTGATTTTGTTGCATAAGAGAGGTGGTGTTGGCGGTGGCGTTGTTAGTAGGATTACGGATGTCAAAAGCAAGGGCAAGATCAGGAGTAATTAGGGTTTGGGATATGGGCATAAGCTCTTCAGGTGATGGGAGCTCTTCCTCCCATCTTGAAAACCAATTAGAATCATCTTCCCTCATTTCCTTATTTAGCTAAAAATTGACCCAAAACCCAACCCACTACTTTCCTTATTCTCCTTCAGAGAACAAAGATTTCAGGGATTTGGGTATTCAAATGGACTAATAACTAACAACAAAATCCACAGGAAAACAAACAAGAGACACAAATATGAAATTTTTTCTTTTCTTTTTTGAAAAAGAAAGATATCACTCACGCACTCTCTCCCTCAATCTAGAGCTTGAATCAATTTGAGGAGTGGCGGAGGCGGTGGTGACGCCGTGCCGGTGAGATTTGGAGAAGGAGGGGTAGGATGGAGATAGGTTCGAGGTGGATCTTGTTTTCTTCCTTCCAGCTTTTATTATGGGTACTGTTGCTGATGCTTCTCTTATGATTTTAATGGCAATAAGTGCTTTTTTTTTTCCGGAATTTGGGGGTCTTATACTGAGAGTGAGTGTTTGAAGATTTTATGATTTTTAAGGATTTCCCATCCTCTCAAATACTCCCACTCGTTTCATCACGCGCCGCCGCTGCCACAGCATCTGGGTGTTGATTCTTTGCCCATTCATTTATCCACTTATGAGGTTTCGCAGCTGCAGGGACAAATTGTACTTGGAAACAAGATCATTGAGTGGTTCGAAGCGTCCAAAACACGCGCATTGGAGATGAGAATGAGGAAAAAATTTCTTACAACAAAGATGGTTTGTACGGCAACAGTAGTGGGGATCAGGAATTTATTAGTAAGAGATAAGAGAGTGGCAAAGTTTGGTCACTTTGTGATTGTGAGATTTCTTTAGGTTGGAGGGTGGTTGATTTGGAATCGACTGACTTGGCCTGAGGATAACTTTAGTTTTTTTTTTTTTTTAAACATGTGCATCATTAATTATATATGATGACTGTATTTTAAAATTTTTTTAATATTCTCAATTTGGTTTCAGATTTAAATTGATAATTTTTATTCAAAATTTTGAGGTATAGAAATTAAATTTTAAAGATTAATCTGGGGTTGATTTGAATTTTAATTTTAATTAAATTTAGCCGTTGAAATTTTTTATTTTTTAAAAAAAATGAGTGCAGTATAAAATGAAATAGCTAATTCTTATCGGATTTCAATTTTATTTAATAATAATTTTAATAATTTCAAATTTAATAGATTTCAATTCTAATTTTGAGATTATCTAATTACAATTAAATTTTAAAACAAAAAAAATTACAATTCAATTTTAATTATAATCCATCCTTTGGGCGGATCTGCCCAGTACTACGATAACTAATTGCTGAATTGTAATAATAAGAATAACTAGATTTGACTCTGTATTGACAGAAATATTTCTTTATATATATATATAGAGAGAGAGAGAGAGAGAGAGAGAGAGAGAGAAAGAGAGATATGCCTTTGGGTTAATGATGTTCACCTGTTCAATTTAGCCCACAAGCGGACAAAATCCAAACGAAGAAAAGGCAAAAGTATCTTTGGGAAGTTTCAAAGAAACCACAAAAATGATTTAGACGAAGAATTTTGTCTGGGCACTTAGCAGATTTTTTAAAAAGAAAAAAAAAATAAAAAAGAAAAATTGAAACTAATTTGATTCCAAATTCATTAATAATTAATAAATAATTAAAGAGATAATCAAAAGAAATAGAAAAGTTTATAATTAATAAATAATTAATTTTCAAGTAGCATATTCATGTAACACAATTTTTAAAGCGTAAAGCTTAGTTTTAATATTAAAATGTAGTTTAGAAAGAGTAGGGACAGCACACTACATTGACAAACGAGGGAAAAATTCATCGTCTTTTGTTTTTTTTTTTTTAATTTCTTTTTTTATTATAGCATTAACATAATCTGGTTTATTTTTTTTAATAAAAATATTTTATTTTATTTTATTTTATAAATTAATGCCATATATTTTATTGAAATAATAATTTACAAAAATAAATATATTTTTTAAAATTTTTCTAAGATAATTAAATTATTAGTTTTTTAAAAAAATAAATAATTAAATGTGATTTTGAAAGATTTTTTTTAAATTATTACTTCATCTATGTTAGGCATTTAATTACTAATTATTAATGAAATAAAATACAACACTATTGGATTTTCACAAAAAAAAAAAAAGAACAGCATTAAACTTAAGGCTCCTTTTTTAAATTATTTTATTTTATTTTATTGTCTTCCTTCACTTTGCAAACAATGGAAACTATAATTGGTCGAACCAAGGGCACGTATTGTTTTGATTAGACTTGAGAGATCACGTGATCCCCACGTTTCCAAGCTTTACATCTCCCAATTTCATGATATTTGAAAGAGGGAGATGTTCTCCACCTCAACAGAAACTTCTAATAATTGAATCTCTAAATAATAATTTTGTTGTGACTTGTGATTCCACCCAATAATTATCTACTTCAATTTTGTATTTTAGAAACTCTAAATTACACCCACGATTTAAAATTCCAACATACAATTATAGAGCTTTCAAGGATCATTTCAACACAATAATATATGAAACAAGTGAAAAATAAATGGGAAAATTTTATTACCCTAATAATGCAAGAGACAATTCCATGTATCCGAGCTATGGTTCGACTGGCTTTAATTGACATAAAAATATATTTAGATTGCTGAAAAAAAGTGTTTCTCATACACACATGCATATAATTTAATTATTTCTTATATTAAAAAAAATGAGTCTCAAATATTATGAGAAATGAAACGTATGTTTTAAAAGTACAGAATAATCTTTTTCAACACTAAATCTTTATAAAAATAACTCATCAAAATCCAAGAAATTATTACATGCCGTTGAAGTAATAAATTTTATTTGATTCTTAAATGTATAGAGCTAATTTAAAAAAAAAAGTTATAATTTTATTTTTTTATTAAATTTCAAGTTTGGATTCATAATGTTACAGTCTTATAGCATTTAAAACAACCTAAGATATAGAAAAAAAAAAAAAAGAAACTTTAAGAAAATTAAAGAAGATTTATTATTTTAATAAGCAAATTTATATATATATATATATATATATATATATATAAAAAGTAGAAAGGTATTCTCAAAAATTTGATGCGTGATATTTTCTTTTATATTATTATCAAGTGGCATTTTTTTATTATTTTGATACGTGACTTTGTATATTAATTTTTCTCTATTTTTATTAATTAATTTTTTTAATTATTTTAATTATAATTAAATTATTAATTCTTCAAATTTGCATATGTAAATTGTAACTTATTTAATAATTACTCTTTTAATATTATAATAAATAATTATTATTATAAAATAAGTTTATATATATATATATATTTAAATTCTTAATAATCATGACAATTCCCTAATAATATTATTTCTGCTTTGGGCTCATAAGAAACCATCACTTCGATCATTGGCGCCATTGTAAATGCCATATTGCCATTTGATTCAATCCGAAATAAAAATGAAATGCAAATCCTTCAATAGAATTCTTTTCTATGGTTTGGATATATAAGAAATTAAAATCTTTCAAAATAAAAATGAAATAGAAATCTAAAATATGCATTTCCTAATCCAATCTGAATCGTTCCACAAATTGTCAAAATCAACATTTTAAAACTGAAATTTCAATGGATATTATATATATATATATATATATATATATATATATATATATATATATATATATATATATATATATATATTGTTATTAATAAAGACTGTTTTATCTTTAATGCCCACATTAATTTTAATGAATATTAACTAATAAAAATATAATCCATGGGGCTAATATATATGACAGTGGAAATTATAATGTGGTTATAATTGTGAGACTCCAACTGTATTGTTCCAAAATATTTCTAGTTAATGTTATATCGAGATTGGACATTGATATAACTATGGAGACTAGTAAATATTACATTATTTTCTTTACGAAAGAAAGTAATAGTTATCACTAAGCTAAGGTATGAAAGATATCTAGAACTAACATGTAGATGCTTGTGGTGACAAGCTCACTAAATTAATCCGCACGAGGATTTCATATCGAAGTTTACATGTGTCTACGAAAAGACTCACGTGATAGTCAGTGTAAGTAATCTTTAAACTTGAGACACTAAGTTATCTATATAAGAATTGTTGTGTTTTGGTATTGCTCACATGTTATTTTATACCCGATCTACAGTGTAGGCGAGTAAGGCGTGCTACATTCGGTGTCGGAGCACCCTATCATGTCTTATTGTTTATAATATTAATTTAATATTCATTTAATTTTATTATCTCACTTTTAGAATTTTTTTTTATATCCCATTTCATTTTTTAGGGAGACCCAGACAGAGTCCCCTCTGTTCTATTAGTGCATGGTGGGTTTAATGTTACCTATTAAAACAATTTATATATATTTCATCAAATCAGTTCTCATACTCATATCAATTTCAAGAAAATAAATTACATTTCATTCATATAAAGTTTACATATACAATAATTTACAATTTATATACAATCCAAAATTATTTACATCATTTACTTATGTACAGTGATTCAAAATGCAAAATTTAAATACACACGAGCCCTAGCCAAAATGAACTGGTGAGGTGACACCGACCCTGTAGCAGATTTGATCCTCTCTATCTGTACTCTCCTGCTACTGTTGCGGCTGCTGGTGCTCTCCAGTACCTACGCGTGGTAAAAACCAACGCGCTAAGCATAACGCTTAGTGGTGCATAAATAAGGAAAAATAACTAAGTAATTTAAAATAATTAATTCACGTATAATGTGACACCCCTTACCCGTCTACAGTATATCCGAGTAAGATATGTCACACGGTGTACCGAAACACTCTATTTTATCTTAATTATTTTTATTCTTCCTTAATTAATTTTTATCATAGTTTTGAATATAACTTGTAAAATATAATTCATTTAAGTCATTTATTGAAATTATAATTTATTTGAGGTTCCGAAAATTTTATAGAAAATCAGACAGAGTACCGGCTAAAAATGGAGAAAACAGTTCTTCGGAACTTGTGAAAAACACTTCCAATAATCATATCCAATCATTTTCAACTCCAATAATCATCAAAAACTCAATATTTTTCAACTACATTTCTCAATCATTCATTTCTCATGGTACTCATATGTATAAGAAATAAATAAATACTCAAATTTTTCATTCATAATCACAATTTTCACTATTTACATTAACATCAAAATACATTATATAAGTCTCATTTACACAATAGAAAATAAAAGATAGTTACAAAATACCAAAATTGTAACACCCTCCCGGTAACCACTCATTCGCATTCTCATCGGTGATCGGTGTCGGTCCTGACTAGAACGTCCGAAAAAATATTAAAATTAAAGTCGGGAACCATAATTAACTCAAATATTAATAAGAAACACTTAGTAAAAATTTTAGAAATAAAATACAACCAAGCAAAGCAGTAGGTGCCCAAGCGATAGGTAGCAGGAGGGAAGTTGCGGTTCATAACGAGGAGCCCTAGACCCGGGGAAAAAATTATAAAATAATTTTTGGGACTCCAGAGAAGGGTAATTGAGGTTCCCATGGCATTAGAATGCCAAGAAAATACCTAGAAAAATTTTTCAATCGATACAGATGATTTTGACCCGTTAAGCCAAACGGAGGGCATTTTGGTCATTTCGCCTTCCGAGGTGATTTTTGGCCGACTTGTCCAGTTGAGTAAATAATTAATATGACATAAAATATGAATAAATATTGCTAGAAATTAAATTGAAAATGAGTAGTGGAGGAAAGAAAAGAAATTGAGGAAAAATGGCTATTTATGACATCAAAGTGATGTCATTTAAAATGTTCAACCAATCACAATTAATCTACCATTTGACTAACTAATAAAGAGATAAAATGAAGACTAAATAACCACAAAATCCAGCAGCCACCATCCTCCCCAATTGCAGCCGAAATCAACCTTTCCCTAAACCCCCATTGCCAACTTCCATCAAGCTTATTTTCTCTCTTCTTTTCACCACTAAACCCTAACTTCACTTCATTAAAACCTTACCCACATCTTAAACAAGCTCTTGGCAGCCAACAAGAGGAAGGAAATTGAGGTTTAGAGGCTTGGAAAAATCTGCCATTCAAGGTTAGTGCACTTATACCCATTAAACTCTTTATTTCCATGATTTTGGACTTGAACTTAGTAAGATTTGTAGTTGAAATGAACAAAAAAACCTATGGGTATGAACACTTGAATTTCGGCAGCCCTAATAGAGGAAGGGTTTTGAATGTTTTTAATGGACTTAGCATGAGTTGAAGATTGTATTTAAGTTATATATTTACATAGATGTTTAACTAGGGTGCTAATGGAGGTTTATGGGTAAATTGCCTTGGACACTAGGGTTTTGAAGCATGAAAAGTTGATTTGGCTTACCAACCTATTAAAGAACACTCTAATGGTCAATAAGTGACCATTTGAGGTATGTTGGCCACAAATTGAACTTAAAAATGCTATGGCAAAGTGAGGTTGCAGGCTGCCCTATGACAGCAGCATAGGGACTGAAAATTCAGTCCCTTTGCACTGCCATAACTTGGGCTGTGTTAGTCCAATTGAAGTTTGGCCAATTGGACATGAAACTAGGCTTATAATGGCACATTTTTGCTGAAGAAACCATGCCCAAAAGACCAAAGCAAGAGGACCAAAACTTGGCCCCAATCCGGAACCCTGAAACTGCCTCTGCAGAATTGACCAAATGAACAGTAACTGTTCATTTGGCCATAACTCACTGTAGATTTGGTCAAGTGGCCTGAAATTTTTACAGCAACAAGTTAAGACATAGACAAACAACTTTCATGAAGGAACCTACCCCAAATTATGGCCAGAACCCATCCAACCAAGTGACTCTAGTTACTGTTCATGCACTGTAGATATGGTAAATCTGCAGATTTGGCAATCCGGCCAGCTTGGGTTTTTGGGCCATATCTGGAGCTACAAAACTCCAAGTGGAGTGATTCAAAAAAGGAAATTCAACTAGACAAAATAAGGAACAAATTTCATGTTTTACATTTCTTCAAATTCCAACAGTAACAGTGTCTAATGGAACAGTGAAGTTGACTCACCAAAACTGAAAATTCTGCTTGTTTTGAGTTTCACTTTGGAATGGTATTAACACTTAATGCCAACAAGTTTTAAACACCAAATGTGGTATGTTGGGAGTGCCAAATTCAATGTACACATTTTTATTCTAAAAGTCAACATTTTTGTTGACCAATGATGAATAGTGACACCAAAAAAGTTGAAATTCACAAATTGAAGAATTTAAAAGTTTCAAATGCCCTAGTATACCTAACAAGATTGGTTTGGATAGTTTGGCATGCCAATAGGGTTCAGTTAGCAGTACTGCACATGGCAATATTCCATTCCGAGATTTCATGGCTTTTAGCCATTCTGACTTTGTATTGAGACTTGGCCTTGTGCCTGATATTATTCTGACTTGTTAGTCGTTACATTTGCCTGCCGGAGATGCATATGTGACCGATGGTGTGACGGCCCGAGGTACTAGGTACCCAGTGCCAGTTTACCCGTTATCCAGTCCAGTCATCTAGTGTAGGTTACTTGGGGCAACCAAATGAATAAAAGTGAACAACGTTAATGAAACAATGAATATATCAATATCAAATAAAGAAAGCATACACATTCTATACACATTTATTTTCTTGCTATTTTCTTTTATTATATTATTGCACCACTAAGCATTATTGCTTAGCGCGTTGCTTTTGCCACGCGTAGGTACTGGAGATCCCGATCGCGAGCCCAGTAGACCACAGACTGGGTGAGTCTATCCGGCAGTTCTGCTCAGTGTCTGTGTCACCTCGTCACCTGCAGTGCATTGGTAGGACACTAGATGTCATTTTGTCATTTTGTAATTAACTTTTTATTTTCTCATATGTATTTGGGATTTATGTAATGTATTTTGAGGTTCATGTAAATAATAAAGATTTATGGTCATGTATGGTATTAATTTGAGTATTTAATGGTTGTTTATATATGAGAACCCTGAGAAAGGGATGTTTTGAGAAATGAAAAGGTTGTTGAGACCTGAAATTGACAAATTATTGAGATATTGATATTGAGTTTTATTGATGATATTGGAGTTGAGAATGAATGAAATTGTATATTGGAAGTGTTTTTAACAGGTTCCGAAGAACTGTTTTCTCCATTTTTAGCCAGTACTCATGGATTTTCCTTAAAATCTTGAACCTCAAATGAATAATACTTTTGATAAATGGTTAAAATAAATCATATTTCATAAATTAAAATCAAAATCAAGACACAAATTAAGTAATGTATATTATAGTGTGCCAAGACACGTGTGGCATTACTTACTCGAGTATCTTGTACGGGTAAGGGTGTCACATTTAGTGGTATCGAGCACTGGTTTAGGCATTTACGGGCCTAGATTGAGTCCATACCATGCATTGCATTTGTAAGAGTCGAGGTGACACTAACGCAGATCTGTTTATTTTTCTTATTTTGAATAGGATATGGATCCTCATCTCGAGAGAGCCGTCGAGGAGGAAGTGGAGAGTCATGCTCCACTGCAGCAGTGAGGCTGGGGCATGAGAGAATCTGCTCCGCCAGCTCAAGCAGAGCTTGCTCAGCCTCCACAAGCCATGTTTCAGCAAATAGCCGACTTCTTTAGACAAATGGCCAGGGTAATGCCAGCACCACCACCACCACCAGCTCCACAGCAGAAATCACACCTGAAAAGGTTAAGAAAATTTGGGGCAGTGGATTTCTATGGCAAGAGAGAAGATGACTCATTGCGGTAGAATTGGTTGAGCGAGCAGTGAGTACTAAAACAACTCCACCGCACTCGAGCAAAACACGGAAGTCGCCATCTCTTTCTTGCAAGATGATGCATATGAGTGGTGGGACACGGTATCCAGTGAAGTGCAGCCAGAAGTTATGACATGGGACTTCTTTCTCTCTGAGTTCAAGAAGAAGTATGTGGGTACTGTATACCTGGAAGAGAGAAGAAGAGAATTTATTAACCTGAGGCAGAGACAGTTGTCAGTGGCTGAGTATGAGAAAGAATTCGTCCGATTAAGCCGCTATGGAAGGGAGATAGTCCCAAATGAAGCTGAAAGATGCAAGAGATTTGAAGAGGGACTAAATGACAACATCAAGATCCAGCTCACTGCCTTGGGAATCACCGAATTTACCAAGTTAGTGGAAGCTGCAATAAAGGTGGAAAAAGTAAGAATTAGTGAGTGGACTAGAAGAGAGAGACAACAGAAGAGGGGACCGGGTCAGTCTAGTTCAGCTCCTGCATCAGGGAAGAAGTTCAAGGGTCCTCCTGCACAGAGTTTGGGTCAGCCACAGGGCCAGGGTCAGTCTCAGGGGCCCAGGCCACAGTTCACCCCTAGGAGAGGTCAGTCCACACCATCAGTGGGCAGCTCTCCAGGGATGGGGTTCAGGGGACCAGCCCCGGCATCTTCTGCATGTCCACACTGTCAAAAATGGCATAAGGGGGAGTGTTGGAGAGTGACTGGTGCTTGCTTGAGGTGTGGGTCAACAGAGCATCAGTTAAGGAACTGTCCACGCAGAACTACTACAACTGCTCCAACACAAGCAGGCAGACCTGCTCCTGCACCACAGAGAGGTAGAAAATCTGGCAAGTCTGAGGCTGTTGGACCATCACAGAGGCCTGCATCTGAGCCAGCAGAGAGGCCTGACAGCAGACCACCTGCCAGAAATTATGCCCTGAGAGCTCAGGAGGAGCAAGATGCCCCGGACGTCATCAGGGGTACGTTCTCCCTCTACAATACTCCTGTGCATGCATTGGTGGATCCAGGATCCACTCATTCCTACATTTGCATCAACTTACCCGTAGAAAGAGGGATACTAGTAGGGGAGAGTGACCAAGACATTCTGGTCACTAATCCATTGGGCCACAGTGTAGTGGTGAATAAGGTATACAAAGGTTGCCCGTTAAGGATTCAAGGGTATGAATTCTTGGCAGACTTGATTGAGTTGCCTTTCCATGAGTTTGACGTGATTTTGGGAATGGACTGGTTGTCACGTCATCAGGCAATAGTTGATTGCAAATTGAAGAGAATTTCTTTGAAAACCCCTGAGGGTAATGAGAGTCCAATGTTATCTCAGCCACAGTTGCAAGAAGAATGATGAGAAAAGGCTGTGAAGCCTACCTAGCACATGTGGTGGATACTAGGCAGGCTAAGCCAAATCTGAGTGACATACCCACAGTAAAAGACTTCCCCGATGTGTTTCCTGAAGAGTTGCCTGGTTTGCCACCAGAAAGGGAAGTTGAATTTGCTATTGAGACAACTGTACAAAGACACCCATTTCCATTGCTCCTTATAGGATGGCACCCTCGAATTGAGGGAGTTGAAAACTCAGTTGCAAGAGTTGCTTGATAAGGGGTTCATACGCCCCAGTGTGTCACCATGGGGAGCTCCAGTGCTGTTCGTGAAAAAGAAGGATGGGACTTTGAGACTTTGTATTGACTACCGGCAGTTGAATAAAGTGACTGTAAAGAACAAATATCCGTTGCCTAGGATTGATGATCTGTTTGATCAGTTGAAGGGAGCAGGAGTATTTTCTAAGATTGATCTCAGATCAGGGTATCATCAGCTGAGGGTGAAAGATGTTGATGTGCCCAAGACTGCATCCAGGACCCGGTATGGGCATTATGAGTTTCTGGTGATGCCCTTTGGCCTAACAAATGCACCAGCGGCATTTATGGACCTTATGAACCGTATCTTCCATCCATACCTAGATCGGTTCGTAGTGGTCTTTATTGATGATATTCTGGTGTATTCCAGGACCAAGGAAGAACATGATGAGCATTTGAGGATTGTTCTACAAACCCTGCGGGAAAAGAAGCTGTATGCTAAGTTGTCCAAGTGTGACTTTTGGCTGAATAAGATTGCATTCCTTGGACACATAGTGTCAGCTGATGGGATTAGGGTGGATCCCAAGAAAATAGAAGCGGTGATGGAATGGAAGCCTCCCAGGAATACAACCGAGGTCAGAAGCTTCTTGGGGCTAGCTGGGTATTACAGAAGATTTGTGAAGGGATTTTCCCTAATAGCTGCTCCAATGACCAAGTTGTTACACAAGAATGTCAGATTTGACTGGAATGACAAGTGTCAGACCAGTTTTGAGAAATTGAAGGCTATGTTGACAGAGGCACCAGTGTTAACACAACCAGTGTCCGGAAAGGACTTTGTGGTCTATAGTGATGCCTCACATAATGGGTTAGGGTGTGTATTGATGCAAGAGGGGAAAGTGATCGCCTATGCTTCCGCATGCTAAGGCCACATGAACAGAACTACCCTACCCATGATCTAGAGCTTGCAGCAATTATCTTCGCACTGAAGATATGGAGGCATTACTTGTATGGGGAAAAGTGCTACATTTACACAGACCACAAAAGCCTGAAATACTTGCCAACCCAGAAGGAGCTCAACCTTAGACAGAGGCGATGGATTGAGTTCCTGAAGGATTATGATTGTGTAATTGACTACCATCCTGGGAAGGCAAATGTAGTTGCTGATGCTTTGAGCAGAAAATCCATCACAGCTCTGAGATCATTGAATACCCGTCTAACTTTGATTCGAGATGGAGCTATTTTGGCTGAATTGCAAGTGAGGCCAAACCTGTTACAACAGATATTAGATGGGCAGAAGGCAGATGAGAAGCTAATGGCTATTATGAGCAAGATCTCAGAGGGAAAAGCAACTGACTATGGGGTGAAAGCAGATGGGTGTCTGTATTACAAAGGAAGACTGTGTGTACCAGATGATGGGGAATTGAAAGCTAGTATTCTAAAAGAGGCACACACTAGTGTATATGCTATGCACCCAGGAAGTACAAAGATGTATCATGACCTGAAGCTTTAGTATTGGTGGCCTGGTATGAAGAGGGATATAGGTGACTATGTAACTAAATGCTTGACATGTCAACAAGTCAAGGCAGAACATCAAGTTCCATCGGGTTTGCTACAGCCTATACGCATACCTGAATGGAAATGGGATCGGGTCACCATGGATTTTGTAAGTGGTCTACCTCTCACCCAGAAGAAATATGATGCAGCATGGGTAATAGTGGATAGATTGACGAAGTCAGCACACTTTCTGCCAGTTAGGACTGACTACTCACTGGAGAGGTTAGCAGAATTGTATATCAGTGAGATAGTTAGACTGCATGGAATCCCACTTTCCATCATATCGGCCGAGACCCAAGGTTCACATCGAGATTTTGGAAGAAGTTGCATGAGTCCTTGGGTACACAACTCCATTTCAAAGCCTGACTTTCCATCCTCGAGACGGATGGGCAATCCGAAGAGTAATCCGGTAAACAATTGAAACCCATGAAATTGATACAAATATTGAACTAAAATGATGACAATAACACGAAATATATGTCGAGTCCTTGAGGATATCTTGAGGAGTTGTGTCATTGAGTTTGAGGAAGTTGGGATAGATATCTCCCAGCGCGAGTCGCATACAACAATAGCTATCAAGCTAGCATCCAAATGGCCCCATATGAAGCATCTTGTATGGGAGAAAATGTAGAACTCGGTGTCTTTGGACTGAATTGGCGAACAAAGCTGGTAGGGCCGGACACAGTGAAGCAGTGAGGAGAAGGTGAAATCAATCAAAGCCAACTTAAAGGTTGCCTCGAGACATGTAAATCTTATACCGACCTGAAGAGGAAAGAAATAGAATATGTGGTTGGCGACAAAGTGTTCCTCAAGGTGTCACCATGGAAGAAAGTGTTGAGGTTTGGAAGAAAAGGTAAGTTGAGCCCTAGGTTTATTGGCCCATATGAAGTTATTGAACGTGTGGGTCCAGTGGCCTATAGGCTAGCTTTACCTCCAGAGCTGGACAAGATCCACAATGTGTTCCATGTATCCATGCTCAGAAGATACCGCTCAGACCCTTCACATGTCATCTCCAGAGAAGAAATTGAAATACAACCGGATTTGACATATGAAGAAGAACCTCTACAGATCCTAGCTCGGGAAGTGAAAGAGTTGAGGAATAAACAGATTCCATTGGTGAAAGTGCTTTGGAGGCACTACAACACCGAGGAAGCAACTTGGGAAAGTGAAGAGACGATGAGGCAACAGTTCCCTCAACTGTTTGCATCAGGTAAATTTCGAGGACGAAATTTAAATTAGAGGGGAAGAGTTGTAACACCCTCCCGGTAACCACTCCGTACATTCTCTTATTCGGTGACGATTGTCGGTCGGACAGCTAGAACGTCCAGAAAAACATTAAAATTAAAGTTGGGAACCATAATTAACTCAAATATTAATAAGAAACACTTAGTAAAAATTTTAGAAATAAAATACAACCAAGCAAAGCAGTAGGTGCCCAAGCGATGGGTAGCAGGAGGGAAGTTCTTGGTTCATAACGAGGAGCCCTAGACCCGGGGAAAAAATTATAAATAATTTTTGGGACTTCAGAGAAGGGTAATTGAGGTTCCCATGGCATTAGAATGCCAAGAAAATACCTAGAAAAATTTTTCAATCGGTACAGACGATTTTGACCCGTTAAGCCAAACGGAGGGCATTTTGGTCATTTCGCCTTCTGAGGTGATTTTTGGCCGACTTGTCCAGTTGAGTAAATAATTAATATGACATAAAATATGAAGAAATATTGCTAGAAATTAAATTGAAAATGAGTAGTGGAGGAAAGAAAAGAAATTGAGGAAAAATGGCTATTTATGACATCAAAGTGATGTCATTTAAAATGTTCAACCAATCACAATTAATCTACCATTCGACTAACTAATAAAGAGATAAAATGAAGACTAAATAACCACAAAATCCAGCAGCCACCATCCTCCCCAATTGCAGCCGAAATCAACCTTACCCTAAACCCCCATTGCCAACTTCCATCAAGCTTATTTTCTCTCTTCTTTTCACCACTAAACCCTAACTTCACTTCATTAAAACCTTACCCCACATCTTAAACAAGCTCTTGGCAGCCAACAAGAGGAAGGAAATTGAGGTTTAGAGGCTTGGAAAAATCTGCCATTCAAGGTTAGTGCACTTATACCCATTAAACTCTTTATTTCCATGATTTTGGACTTGAACTTAGTAAGATTTGTAGTTGAAATGAACAAAAAAACCTATGGGTATGAACACTTGAATTTCGGCAGCCATAATAGAGGAAGGGTTTTGAATGTTTTTAATGGACTTAGCATGAGTTGAAGATTGTATTTAAGTTATATATTTACATAGATGTTTAACTAGGGTGCTAATGGAGGTTTATGGGTAAATTGCCTTGGACACTAGGGTTTTGAAGCATGAAAAATTGATTTGGCTTACCAACCTATTAAAGAACACTCTAATGGTCAATAAGTGACCATTTGAGGTATGTTGGCCACAAATTGAACTTAAAAATGCTATGGCAAAGTGAGGTTGCAGGCTGCCCTATGACAGCAGCATAGGGACTGAAAATTCAGTCCCTTTGCACTGCCATAACTTGGGCTCTGTTAGTCCAATTGAAGTTTGGCCAATTGGACATGAAACTAGGCTTATAATGACACATTTTTGCTGAAGAAACCATGCCCAAAAGACCAAAGCAAGAGGACCAAAACTTGGCCCCAATCCGGAACCCTGAAACTGCCTCTGCAGAATTGACCAAATGAACAGTAACTGTTCATTTGGCCATAACTCACTGTAGATTTCGTCAATTGGCCTGAAATTTTTACAGAAACAAGTTAAGACATAGACAAACAACTTTCATGAAGGAACCTACCCCAAATTATGGCCAGAACCCATCCAACCAAGTGACTCTAGTTACTGTTCATGCACTGTAGATATGGTAAATCTGCAGATTTGGCAATCCGGCCAGCTTGGGTTTTTGGGCCATATCTAGAGCTACAAAACTCCAAATGGAGTGATTCAAAAAAGGAAATTCAACTAGACAAAATAAGGAACAACTTTCATGTTTTACATTTCTTCAAATTCCAACAGTAACAGTGTCTAATGGAATAGTGAAGTTGACTCACCAAAACTGAAAATTCTGCTTATTTTGAGTTTCACTTTGGAATGGTATTAACACTTAATGCCAACAAGTTTTAAACACCAAATGTGGCATGTTGGGAGTGCCAAAGTTAATGTACACATTTTTATTCCAAAAGTCAACATTTTTGTTGACCAATGATGAATAGTGACACCAAAAAAGTTGAAATTCACAAATTGAAGAATTTAAAAGTTTCAAATGCCCTAGTATACCTAACAAGATTGGTTTGGATAGTTTGGCATGCCAATAGGGTTCGATTAGCAAGATCGCACAAGGCAATATGCCATTCCGAGATTTCATGGCTTTTAGCCATTCTGACTTTGTATTGAGACTTGGCCTTGTACCTGATATTATTTACAGCTTGTTAGCTGTTCTGTTGCACACCGGGAGATGCATATGTGACCGATGGTGTGACGGCCCGAGGTACTAGGTACCCAGTGCCAGTTTACCCGTTATCCAGTCCAGTCATCTAGTGTAGGTTACTTGGGGCAACTAAATGAATAAAAGTGAACAACGTTAATGAAACAATGAATATATCAATATCAAACAAAGAAAGCATACACATTCTATACACATTTATTTTCTTGCTATTTTCTTTTATTATATTATTGCACCACTAAGCATTATTGCTTAGCGCATTGCTTTGCCACGCCGTAGGTCTTGGAGATCTGATCGCGAGCCCGTGAGACCACGACTGGGTGAGTCCATCCGCGATTCTCGATGTCCGTGTCACCTTGTCACCTGCAGTGCATTGGTAGGACACTAGATGTCATTTTGTCATTTTGTAATTAACTTTTTATTTTCTCATATGTATTTGGGATTTATGTAATGTATTTTGAGGTTCATGTAAATAATAAAGATTTATGGTCATGTATGGTATTAATTTGAGTATTTAATGGTTGTTTATATATGAGAACCCTGAGAAAGGGATGTTTTGAGAAATGAAAAGGTTGTTGAGACCTGAAATTGACAAATTATTGAGATATTGATATTGAGTTTTATTGATGATATTGGAGTTGAGAATGAATGAAATTGTATATTGGAAGTGTTTTTAACTGGTTCCGAAGAACTGTTTTCTCCATTTTTAGCCGGTACTCCGCCGGATTTTCCTTAAAATCTTCGGAACCTCAAATGAATAATACTTTTGATAAATGGTTAAAATAAATCATATTTCATAAATTAACTTCAAAAGCATGACACAAATTAAGTAAGGTATATTAGAGTGTGCCAGTACACCGTGTGGCATTACTTACTCGGGTATACTGTACACGGGTAAGGGGTGTCACAAAAATGAAACCTAGTGTCCTACCAATGCACTGAGGATGGTGAGGTGACACGGACACTATGCAGAGCTGCAGGAGGTTTCACCCAGTATAACTTGAGTTAAAAACTCCAAATGGAGTGGTTCAAAAAGTGAAATGGAACTAGACACCATTTATTCACTATTAGTTAGAAGTATGGATTGGCAACTAATGCCAACACTTTTGAGAACCAAAATGTGGTAAATTTATGTGATTAGGACTTATGTAGCAATTATGCATTGGAAAGTCAATAATTTGACCTAAATAGTAAAATGAATAGTAACCTTCCATGTAAAGCATAAAAATTCAATCAATAACTTTGAAATGTGCCCTGGTACACCTAGTAGGATTGGTTTGGATAGGTTGGCATACCAATAGGGTTCAGTTAGCAGTACTGCACATGGCATTATGCCATTATGTGATTTTATGGCTTTTAGCCATTCTAATATTATGGTGATACTTGGCCTTGTGCCTAATAATTATTATAGCTTATTAGCTATTCCATTGCATATCGAGAGATACATATGTGACCGATGGTGTGATGGCCCGAGGTACTTAGTACCTAGTGCCAATTTACCCGTTTTTCCAGTCCAGTCATCCAATATAGGTTATTTGGGCAACCAAAAATGGAAGTTGATAAATTTAATGAAATAATGGATATAACAAGTACCAAAGAAATAAGACTACAAATAATTACTAAAAATTTGTCTGCATGAGATATCAATATAAACACTGTATATTTATTTTTTTTTTTAGTTCTTTTCATTTTATTATTGGCACCACTAAGTATTATTGCTTAGTGCATTGCTTTTTGCTACGCGTAGGTACTGGAGATACGGAGTGCGATCCCAATAGACCCCCGTCAGGGTGAGAGTCAGATCTGCTAGTGTCCTACGTCACCTCTCAACTACAGTGCATTGGTAGGATGCTAGGCTACATTTTGTATTTTGTGTTTTTTATTTTTGTAAATTTTGTAATTAAACTTTTATTTTGTTATGTACATTGAAACTTATGTGATTATGTATTAATGAAATTATCTGTAAATGGTGTTCATAAATGAAAGTTGAGTATTTATTTATGATTTGAGTATAAATATGATGTGAATTGGATGATTAGAAAGTTTGAGAAATTGATGAAAAATTGTTGAAAATTAATGTGATAATTGGGAGTTGTGGAATAAAAATGATTATTGGAAGTGTTTTTCACAAGTTCCAAAGAACTGTTTTCTCCATTTTTAGCCGGTATTCTGCCGAATTTTCTATAAAATTTTCAGAACCTCAAATGAATTTATAATTTCTATAGATGACTTAAATGAGTCAAATTTCCCAAATTTCATTTCATTCATAAAGAAATAAATTAAGGAAGGAAAAAAATAACTGAGATAAAATATGGTGTTTTGGTATATAGTGTGGCATATCTTGCTTGGCTATACTGTAAACGGGTAAGGGGTGTCACATTTAGTGGTATCAGAGCACGGTTTAGGCATTTCTAGGTCCAGATCGAGTCTATACCATGCATTGCAATTGTAAGAGTCAAGATGACACTAATGCAAATCTGTTGTCTTTGTTATTTTGATTAGGATATGGACCCCACATCTCAGAGGGCAGTTGAGGAGGAAGTGGAGAGTCATGCTTCACCTGCAGCAATTGAAACTGGGGGTAGGAGAGAACCTGCTCCACCAGCTCCAGTAGAGCCTACTCAACCTCCATAGGCCATGTTCCAGCAAATGGCAAAGTTTTTCAGACAAATGGTTGGGGTAATGCCACCACCACCACCACCTCCACAGTAGAAATCCCATCTGGAAAAACTGAGGAAATTTGGAGCAATGGATTTTTTTGGCAAGGGAGAAGATGATTTTGTTGCAGCTGAGAACTGGTAGAATAGAACAAGAAGGGTTTTAAAACAATTCCACTGCACTCTAGAGCAAAACTTAGAAGCTGCTATATCTCTACTGCAAGATGATGCATATCAATGGTGGGATACAGTGTCCAGTGAAGTGCAGCCAGAACTAATAACCTGGGACTTCTTCCTATCAGAGTTCAAAAAGAAGTATATGGGTTGTGTATATCTGGAAGAGAGAAGAAGAGAATTCATTAACCTGAGGCAGATACAGCTGACAGTGGTGGAGAATGAAAAAGAATTTGTTAGACTAAGCCATTATGGAAGGGAGATAGTCCCTAATGAGGTCGAGAGGTGCAAAAGATTTGAAGAGGGGCTAAATGACAACATAAAGATAATGATCACTGCCTTGGGAATCACAGACTTTACCAAGTTAGTAAAAGCTACAGTAAAAGTTGAGAAAGTCAGAATAAGTGAGCAGACCAGAAGAGAGAGACAACAGAAGAGAGGTCCTGGTTAGTCTAGCTCATCCCCTGCACCAGGAAAGAAGTTCAGAGGTCCACCTGCTCAGAGTTCAGGTCAGCCTCAAGGTCAATGTCAGTCCCAGGGGCCCAGACCATAGTTTACACTTAGGAGAGGCTAGTCCACACCATCAATGTGCAGCTCTCCAGGGACGGTGTTCAAGGGACCAGCCCCAGCATCTTCTGCTTATCCATATTGCCTGAAGTGGCATAAGGGGGTGTGTTGGAGAGTGACGGGTGCCTGCCTAAGGTGTGGGTCAACAGAGCATCAGTTAAAGAACTGTCCATGCAGAACTACTACAATTGCTCCAGCACAAGCAGATAGACCTGCCCTTGCACCTTAAAGGGGTAGGAAGTCTTATAAATCTGAGGCAGTTGGTCTATCATTGAGACTTATATCTGAGCCAGCCAAGAGGCCAGAGGTCAGAGAACATGCCAGAGCTTATGCCATGAGAGCTCAGGAGGAGCAAGATGCCCTGGACGTCATCAAGGGTATGTTCTCCCGCTATAACACATTTGTGCATGCATTGGTGGATCCAGGATCCACTCATTCATACATCTGTATCAACTTACCCGTAGAAAGGGGGATACTAGTAGGGGAGAGTGACCAAGATATTCTGGTTACTAATCCATTAGGCCACAGTGTAATGGTGAACAAAGTGTACAAAGGTTGCCCGTTAAGGATTCAGAGGTATGAATTCTTGACAGACTTGATTGAATTACCTTTCCATGAGTTTGACATGATTTTGGGAATGGACTGGTTGTCACGTCATCAGGCAATGGTTGATTGTAAACCGAAGAGAATTTCCTTGAAAACTTCTAAGGGTAATGAGATCACAGTTGTGGGGGAAAGGACAGATTTCTTGTCTAATGTCATCTCAGCCACAATTACAAGAAAACTGATGAGAAAGGGCTGTGAAGCCTACCTAGCACATGTGGTGGATACTAGACAGGCTAAGCTAGATCTGTGCGACATACCCATAGTAAGAGGCTTCCTAGATGTGTTCCGTGAAGAATTACCTAGCTTGCCACAAGAAAGGGAAGTTGAATTTGCTATTGAGATACTGCCGGCTACAGCACCAATCTCTATTGCTCCTTATAGGATGGCACCTGCTGAGTTAAAAGAGTTGAAAATCCAGTTGCAGGAGTTTCTAGAAAAGGGGCTAATACTGTAACACCCTCCCGATAGCAACTCCGTACATTCTACTGTTCCGGTGACCAGTGTCGGTCCGACAGCTAGAACGTCCGAAAAAATATTTAAACTAAAGTGAGGAACCATAATTAACTCAAATATTAATAAGAAAAATTTAGGAAAAATTTTAGAAATAAAATACAACCAAGTTAAATGAGGTTAGTGCACATATGTATTTAAAACTCATTAATTCCGTGTTAGAGACTTGAAATAGGTAAGAATTTGTAACTTAAATGAATGAAATTTATGTTTATGTTTACCATGAATTTCGGCAGCCCTAAGGAAGGGATAAGAGTGATTGTTTTGATGGATTTACCACATTTTGGTTCCCAAAAGTGTTAACATTAGTTGCCAATCCATACTTCTAACCATTGTAGAATAATTTAAAATTTCAGTTTTTGGGTGCTAGAGTTCACTATTCCATTAGGCCATTCTACAGTAAGAATTTAGCTAAATGTTCTTCTTCAAAGTTGTTCCTTATTGTGTCTAGTTATATTTATTTTTTTTAATCACTCCATTTGGAGTTTTGTAGCTCAAGTTATGGCCTAAAAACCATAATTGGCCGGATTGTAATTTTTCCAAAAATTCTGGGCAGAATCAATTCTGCAGTTTTTGTACACTGATTTCATGTCAATTTTTGGACATGTTATGGTCAAAATTTGGGTTTATTTTCTTCATGAAAGTTGTAGGACTATGTCTCATCTTTCTACTGGACCTTTCTACACTGAGTTATGACCAAATGAATGAACACTGTTCATTTGGTCATTTTCCAGGGACAGCTTGTGTGTTACCCGGATTGAAGCAATTTCTGGGTAGGGTTTCTTCATAAAAAATGTTGCATTATGTGTCCACTATCACCTCCAATTGGCCTTGCTCCAATTGGGGTAACATAGCTTAAGATATAACCCCATGAACACATTAGACTCACAGAGTCTAGAATTGATCAGAAAGGGCAGCATACCAATTCCTAATCCAATGCCACATTTTAGTCTAAATCAAAGTCAATTCATCTCAAATGGTCACTAATTGACCATTAGAACACTAGTTCACTATCAATTGAGCAAAACTCTAATTACCCATAGACCCTAATTCTCTAATTCTCTTAATCTTGCAACACATGCTACTCCCATTAAAAATTCATGCATATACATGTTAAATAGCATTAGGAGGTAAGTTTAAACTAAATAAAACATAGGAATTCCCCTTGCTTCTAAGCTGGCCAAATTTCCTTTTCAGCCATTACCCATGATTTCTTCAATTTTTCTTCATATTTACAACTCAATTCAACTAATCCACACAATTTAAACACTAAATCTTGAAGTTAAGAACACTTACCTCTTGTAGTAGTTTTCAAGAGCCCCAAATCTTCTCTTTTTCCCTTTCTTTTTGTTGGCTAGAGGTTGTTTAAGATGAAAGATCGATTTTTAGTGAAGCAAGTTAGTGATTTTAGGGTGATTTGGTGGGTTAGCTCAAGCTTGATCAAGCTTCCATGGAGTTTTCTTTCCTCTCTCTCTGTCTCTACGTTTCTGCTGCCCAAAAGTTGAAGATGGCTGTCCACTTTTTTCAATTTTTATCTCCTTTTATTCATGTTTAAGTAGTTTATAATGATGTGTTAAAATTTGGTTGGGTGAAAATATTTTAATTGCATTATGCTTAGGTCATAAATATGACTTTTATTTCATTTTTTTTCTTTTCTTTTCTAGTCTTTTTCAATTAAATTTTTAGCAATATTTATTCATATTTTAGATCATAATAATTATTTACTTAACTGGACAAGTCGGTCAAAAATCATCTCTGAAGACGAAATGACCAAAATGCCCTCCGTTTGGCTTATTGAGCCAAAATCGTCTGTACTGATCTAAAAAAATTTTAAGCATTTTCTTGGCATTATAATGCTATAGAAACCTCAATGACTCTTCTCTAGAGTCCCAAAAATTATTTCGTAAATTTTTCCCTGGGTTTAGGGCTTCTAGTTGCAAGGACCGCAACTTCCCACTGGATTACCCATCGCTAGGGCATCGGCTCATTTAACTTGGTTGTATTTTGTTTCTAAAATTTTTCTTAATTTTTCTTATTAATATTTGAGTTATTTATGACTCGTCACTCTAGTCTAAATATTTTTTCAGACATTCTAGCTGTCCGGACTGACACCGGTCACCTGAATAGTAGAATGTATGAAATGGCTATAGTGAGGGTGCTACAACTCTTCCCCTCTAATTTAAATTTCGTCCTCGAAATTTACCTGACTTAATTAATCGTGGAGTTTCTATCTCCTTGCTTCTTCACTTGTATCACCTCATCAATGTCTGGGTTCAGCTCCTCCTGAGCTTCCATAGCATATACCTGTGGTGCCACCCTGACTTTGGGCCTTTCGACTGTCTCAGAAATAATTTTCTGTGAAATCTTAGCCATCTCTGCTCTACCCGATCTTTTTCCCCTTTGAACTATAGGGGCAGGTCTATCAACTTGTACTGGAGCTATTGAACCACTCCTCTGAGGGCAATCTCTTATGAAATGATCCGTAGCCCCACATTTGAAACACTCTCCAGTTAATAGTCGACACTCCCCTCTGTGTCTCCTACCACAGTGAATACATTCAAGCATTGGGGCTGATCCCCTTATTATTGTGCCTGGGGAGCTAGCTATAGATATCTCAGTCTGGCCTCTTTGGCCCTGTGTCTGATCTTGTGAACCAGAACCCTCATGCTTCTTATTATTAGTCTGTATAATTGATTGCCCTGGTCCAAATTCCCTCTTACGCTGCCTATCTTTCCTATTCTGTTCACTTACTCTGACCTTTTCCACTTTCAGTGCGGCTTCAACTAATTTTGTGAAGTTCGTAATCCCCAAGGCAGTGATTATTATTTTGATGTTGTCATTTAGCCCCTCTTCAAACCGTCTGCACCTCTCTGCTTCTGTGGGGACTATCTCTCTTCCATACCGGCTTAGTCTGACAAACTCCTTCTCATACTCCGCTACTGATAGCTACCTCTGCCTTAGACTAATAAACTCTCTTCTTCTCTCTTCCAGGTACATAGTTCCCACATACTTCTTAAATTCAGAGAGGAAGAAATCCCAAGTTATCAACTCTGGTCGGACCTCATTAGATACAGTGTCCCTCCACTGATAAGCATCATCTTGAAGTAGGGACACAGCACCCTCCATGTTCTGCTCTGGGGTGCAATGCAAGTGCTTCAATACCCTTATGGTGCGGTCTAGCCAATTCTCAGCCGCCACCGAGTCATCTTCTTTCTTACCCACAAAGTCCACAGCTCTAAATTTTCTCAGTTTTTCCAAATGGGACTTTTGCTGTGGAGGTGGTGGTGGTGGCATAACCCCAGCTATCTGTCTGAAGAATTCAGCCATTTGTCAAACATAGTCAAGTGAGGTCGCATGTGCACCGTGCCGGGTGGAGCAGGTTCACCTTGGCCCCCAGTCTCAGCTGCAAGTGAAGCACGACTCTCCACTTCCTCATCTACTGCTCTCTGTGACGTGGGGTCCATATCCTAATCAAAATAAGAAAGACAAACAGATCTGCATTAGTGTCACCTCAACTCTTACAAATGTAATGCATGGTATGGACTCTATCTAGACCCAAAAACTCCTAAACCGTGCTCTGATACCATAGAATGTGACACCCCTTACCCATCTGCAGTGTAGCCAAGCAAGATATGCCACAAAGTGTACTGGAATACCATATTTTATCCCAATCATTTTTATGCTTCCTTAATTTATTTCTTCATGGATATGAAGTGCAATTTGTGAAATTTTACTCATTTAAGTCATTTATTGAAATCATAAATTCATTTGGGGTTCCAAAAATTTTATAGAAAATCTGGCGGAGTACCGGCTAAAAATGGATAAAACAGTTCTTCGGAACACTTCCAATACATTTTCAATAATTCTCAAACTCCATTTGTATCAACATAATCTCAATATTCTTAATCATTTCTCACAACTTCTTCTATTTGACATTCATTCATTTCACATGATAATCATGTTTAAATCATCAATAAATACTAAATTTTCCTTAATAAACACAAATTACAAATATTTGCATTAATACTAAAATATATTACATGAGTTTCAATTTATACATGAGAAAATAAAAGTTTAATTACAAAATACAAACAGCACCAAAATACCAAAATGAGACCTAGTGTCCTACCAATGCACTGTAGTCTGTGAGGTGACACGGACACTATGCAGAACTGTGAACGGCCTCACCCAGTCTGTGGTCTACTGGGCTCTCTATCCAAATCGTCAGTACCTACGTGTTACAAAAGCGACGCGTTAAGCATAAAGCTTAGTGGTGCCAATAATACAAGAAAATATAATATGCAAATAAAAGTAAAAATTTCCTAGTTATTGTGTTTATAAGAAATAAATAATTACTAACTTATTGTTTAGTCGAAGGCTAATTATATTTTATGATATTAACTCCTTCTAGCACTTTATTAATCGTTTTCTTGATGATTTTGCGCTTCTTTTTATTGTAATCTTTTTTATTCTTTATCTTGATATTTAATTTCTTTACTTTCTTTAATAATCAATTCAATTACGTTTATACTTTTCCATGCCCAAGTAACCTACACAAATTGACCGGACTGGAAAAACGGATAAACTAACACTGGGCACTAGGTACCTCAGGCCGTCACACCATCGGTCACAATGTGTCTCCCAGTGTGCAAATAGAATGGCTAATAAGCCATAAAAGCAATAAGGCATAAAGCCAAGTATAACATCATAATCAGTATAGCCATAGGCTATCATATCACAGAATGGCATGGAGCCATACATCATACGTAGTATTGCTATCAGAACCCAATTGGCATGCCAACCTATCCAAACCAATCATATTAGGCCTACTAGGGCATATTACAAAGTTATTTCTTGAATATTTATACTTAACATGTAAGGTTACTATTTATTTAGTCATTTAAGTCAAAATATTGACTTTCTCATATATAATAGTTACATGAGTTTTAATCACATTGATTTACCACATTTGGGTTCCCAAAAGAGTTGGCATTAGTTGCCAATCTATACTTCTAACCATTGGAGAATAATTCAAAATTTCAGTTTTTGGGTGCTAGAGTTCACTGTTCCATTAGGCCATTCTATAGTAAGAATTTATCCAAATGTTCTCCTTCAAAGTTGTTCCTTATTGTGTCTAGTTACATTTATTTTTTTGAATCACTCCATTTGGAGTTTTGTAGCCCAAGTTATGGCCTAGACACCATAACTGGCCAGATTGCAATTTTTCCAGAAATTCTGGGTAGAATCCATTATGTAGTTTTTGTACACTGACTTTAGGTCAATTTTTTGGACACATTATGGTAAAAATTTGGGTCTTTTTTCTTCATAAAAGTTGTAGGCCTATTCTCATCTTTCTACTGGTAAAAATTTAGGTCAATTGGACCTTTCTACAATGAGTTATGACAAAATGAATGAACACTGTTCATTTGGTCATTTTTCAAGGATAGCTTGTGTGTTACCCAGATTGAAGTAATTTTTAGGTCAACTTAGGTGGGTTTCTAGGTAGGGTTTCTTCACAAAAAATGTTGCATTATGTGTTCGCTATCACCTTCAATTGGCCTTGCATCGATTAGGGCAACATAGCTTACGATATAACCCCATGAACACACTAGACTCACAGAGTCCAAAATTGATCACAAAGGGCAGCATACCAATTCCTAATCCAATGCCACATTTCATTCTAAATCAAAGTCAATTCATCTCAAATGATCACTAATTGACCATTAGAACACTGGTTCACCATCTATTAAGCAAAACTCTAACTACCCCCCTAATTCTCTAATTCTCTCAATCTTGCAACACATGCTACTCCCATTAAAAATTCATATATATACGTGTTAAATAGCATTAGGAGGTAAGTTCAAACTAAATAAAACATAGGAATTCCTCTTGCTTCCAAGCTGGCAAATTTCCTTTTCAACCATTACCCATGATTTCTTCAAATTTTCTTCATATTTACAACTCAATTCAACTAATCGACACAATTTAAACACTAAATCTTGAAGTTAAGAGCACTTACCTCTTGTAGTAGTTTTCAAGAGCTCCAAATCTTCTCTTTTTCCCTTTCTTTTTGTTGGCTAGAGATTGTTTAAGATGCAAGATCATTTTTTAGTGAAGCAAGTTAGTGATTTTAGGGTGATTTGGTGGGTTAGCTCAAGCTTGATCAAGCTTCCATGGAGTTTTCTTTCCTCTCTCTCTCTCTCTCTCTCTCTCTCTCTCTCTCTCTCTCTCTCTACGTTTTTGCTGCCCAAAAGTTGAAGATGGCTGTCCACTTTTTTCAATATTTATCTCCTTTTATTCATGTTTAAGTAGTTTATAATGATGTGTCAAAATTTAGTTGGGTGAAAATATTTTAATTGCATCATGCTTATGTCATAAATATGACTTTTATTTCATTTTCTTTTCTTTTCTATTCTACTAATTTTCAATTAAATTTTTAGCAATATTTATTCATATTTTAGATCATAATAATTATTTACTTAACTGTACAAGTCGGCCAAAAAACATCTCTGAATACGAAATGACCAAAATGCCCTCCGTTTGGCTTATTGAGCCAAAATCGTCTGTACCGATCTAAAAATTTTTCTAAGCATTTTCTTGGTATTCTATTGCCATAAAAACCTCAATAACTCTTCTCTGGAGTTTCAAAAATTATTTTGTAAATTTTTCCCTGGATTTAGGGCTTTTAGCTGCGAGGACCACAACTTTCCAATGGGTTACCCATCGCTAGGGCACCTGCTCATTTAACTTGGTTGTATTTTATTTCTAAAATTTTTCCTTAATTTTTCTTATTAATATTTGAGTTATTTATGACTCCTCACTCTAGTCTAAATATTTTTCCAGACGTTCTAGCTGTTCGAATCGACACCGATCACCTGAATAGTAGAATGTACAGAATGGCTGTAGTGAGGGTGTTACAGGAAAAGTTGTAACACCCTCACTGTAGCAATTTCGTACATTCTACTATTCAGGTGACCGATGTCGGTTCGAACAGCTAGAACGTCTGGAAAAATATTTAGACTAAAGTGAGGAGTCATAAATAACTCAAATATTAATAAGAAAAATTTAGGAAAAATTTTAGAAATAAAATACAACCAAGTTAAATGAGCCGATGCCCTATCAATGGGTAACCCAGTGGGAAGTTACGGTCTTTATAGCTAGAAGCCCTAAACCCAGGAGAAAATTCATAAAATAATTTTTGGTATTCCAGAGAAGAGTCATTGAGGTTTCTATGGCATTAGAATGCCAAGAAAAGGCTTAGAATAATTTTTCAATTGGTACAGGCAATTTTAGCTCATTAAGTTAAACGGAGGGCATTCTGGTCATTTCGTCTTCAGAGATGATTTTTGGCCTACTTATCCAGTTAAGTAAATAATTATTATGACATAAAATATGAATAAATATTGCTAAAAATTAAATTGAAAATGAGTAAAAAATAAAAGAAGAGAAAATGAGTTAAATAGGGAATTATGACCTCATGCCTAAGTAACTAAAATCTCCACCCAATCACCATTTAATAAATTAACTAAAGGGATGAAAATGAAACAAAAAAATGAGATGAAAGAAAAAAAAAAGTTAGTAGCCTCATTTCTTCTCAAATAACCTCACCATAGAGAGAGAGAGAAAGGAAAGAAAACCTCCATGGAAGCTTTGATCAAGCTTGAGTTCACCACCCAAATCAACCCAAAACCCTAGGTTCCCTTCACAAATATTTACCCTTACACCTAGAGCAAGTCTTGGGCAGAAAAAAAAAAGAGAAAAAGAGGAGTTCTCAAGCTTTGGGAATTAGCTAAATCAAGGTTAGTGCCAATTAGTCTTAATTACTTTGTGTATACGTCATGGACAGCATGAATTGAGTATGAAACTAAGCTAATTTAAATAAATTTTACATGGCTAAATTTCACCAAATTTTGGTAGCCTTAGGGTACATTAGGTTTCCTTTAATTTGAATGAATTATAGTTGTACATGGCTACCATTGAATATGAACTTGATGCCTTAACTCATTGATTGCATGTATATGAAGTATTAAAGTTGTTGGAGTTAGGGTTTAGGAGAAAACTTGGGATTCTACTTATGTGTTAGTAAATGGAAGTTCAAATGGTCAATTAGTGACCATGTGGCTAAGTATAATGAGGAATTGAAGTGAATGGTAGCTTGGGATTTGAGGTTGGGTGTGCTACCTTGAGTGCCTTGTAGGTCTGGATGTGAGTCCGGCATGTTTGGGCAGCTATAACTTGGGTTGTGTAGGTTTAATTGGTGCAAGGCTAATTGGACATGAAATTAAACACATAATGGCATAATTTTAGTGGAGGAACTTTGTCCAGAAGCTAAACAAAGGATGCCCTAAAAATTGACCAAATCTGGGTGACTTACATTCTGCCTGGGCAAAATGACCAAATGAACAGTGTTCATTCATTTGGTCATAACTCAGTGTAGAAAGGTCCAATTGACGTGAATTTTATACCGATAGAAAGCTGAGACATAGCCCTACAACTTTCATGAAGAAAACAAACCCAAATTTTGACCATAACATGTCCAAAAACTGACCTGCAGTTGATGTACAAAAACTACATAATTGATTATGCCTGGAAATTCTAGAAAAATTGCATTCCGGCCAGTTATGGTGTTTAGGCCATAACTTGAGCTACAAAACTCCAAATGGAGTGACTCAAAAAGTGAAATATAACTAGACACAATAAGGAACAACTTTGATGAGGAACATTTGGCCAAATTTGTCACACCTTATCCCTTGTAAGTCACGACATGTTCCCGTAGCATACCTAATGAATTACCGAACTACACCTACCAATAACCCATTAGTTATGCTACAAGGGATTTTAAACAAATTATATCTTTTTATCTTATCAATTCTTTTGCAGAAAACTGCATGAGAATAGTTAAAATTCTATATAAACATTCATTGGAAATAATGATAGACTAAATATTGCAAAAGTTACATTTTCATAAGTCTCAAAGTAAAATACAAAATAGTTACAAACTCAAAACGTGATAGCAATGCAATGCTTTTAAATACAAACTGCTCAATGTCCATACATCCATACATATAGGTACAAAATACATCCAAAGGAATCACAAGGGTATACCTAAAGTAAATACCCATAAATAATACCAAAATGCTGCTTTCAAGTCTCTCACTCGACAGCCTTCTCCTTTCCCTTACTTGCGACAGCATAAAGAAGCTATCGCTGAATATATCACTCAGTGGTGCACAACTAATAACTTTAAAACTTAAGGTAAAATACAATTTGTCAAAGCATAATAAATCACATTTTTCTTAAGTATGAAAACTTCACAATAGTTCTAAGTCCATAAGAGCCATTTATTGGAATAACATTTCAAAAGAGAAATCACACTTCATAAATCACAATTCACAAAGCATTAGTGTTGCCAACATCAACACACAGTTCAAGCCATGACACAAAATTTCACGATCAGTGCTGTGCTGTACACCACGACAAAGCAATCTCAACCTCACTAACCGTTATTAATGAGGAAAGGGCTAGCTAGCTAATGAGTACTCATGTAGTCTTACCCCATTAACCGTTATTAATGGGAGACATAATCAATATCAATTATCAACTCCAAGTAGCCGTTACTACTGGGGAGTTCTGAAAGGGACTGTCATGCTAACTGTGGTTTCAAAATAGTTTCCAAAAATTTCCCACTCAACAATCACATTTATAAATCAATAAACACATTTAAATTCATCATAATATCCATGTAAAGGTGGCAACACCCAAATTTCTGAAATGCAAGAGAAAAATTATATTTTAGTCAAAGTAAACTTGTTCAAAGCAAACTCATTTAAATAAATACATTCCAAACAATTTACAAGTTTAAAAATGAGGAAAAGGTTAGTTGTGCACAAACCTTCAATAATTCTCCTTCCTTGTTACCTATTTCTCCTAGTCCGTTCCAACTTTTTTTTTCTACTGAAAATACACAAATAGAATACCTCAATACCAATCTCAATTGCTGCCAAGAACTCATTACATGCATGTCTAATGCATCCCAAGTTAGCTTTGAAAATATAATATTTTGGTTTTGGGACAACTTGGTGCCCCAATCTTTGAACCCAATTTTTACCTAGTTTTGATCATAATTTGATGAGGTCTTCTCCATAAATATTTTTCATTTAGGTCTTAGCTTTATTTTTCTTTTTGAATCGCCTAATTTGGAGCTGTGTAGCTCAAGTTATGACCAAAACACGATTACTATTCACGTTACTGTTCATCCTACAGATTTAATTCTGGCAGATTTATTGATCCAAATTCGTTTAGCAATTTGATCAAGTTAAGTCCATAATTTGGTCTAATGTTTTTCATACAAAATGTTCTACTACGTCTTAGGTTTCCATCGGTTCAAGAATCGCCTAAATCAGAGTTTTCTAGAGAGAGTTATAGCCATGCAAAGTTTACTATTTATATGGTAAATCTGCAGATTTCTAGATTTCTGCAGATTCAGTGATTCAACTTTTCTCAACAATCTGTTGGGTTAAATCCATAATTTAGCCTCAAGTTCTTCATATGTAATGTTCTACTATGTCTTAGGTTTCCATCGGTTGAAGAATCATCTAAATTGGAGTTTTCTAGAGAGAGTTATGGCCATGCAAATTTTACTATTCATATGGTCAAATTCTGCAAGTTCTAGAATTTTATCTCCCATTTCAAGGCTCATTTCGGATAGCTTAAGGTCATTTTCGGGGCAGGGTATCTTCACAAAAATTCTAGCCCTATGTCTTAAGTTTCATTTCCAATTGGTTTCACACCAATTGGAGTTGTGCAGCTCAAGTTATGGGCTTCCAAACACACCAAATTCAATGTGCAAAATTCTGCCCTAAGTTCAAATTTTTATTTCTTCAGTTGTTCCCTCTAACCAACCTCAATTCACATTTAATTCACCCAAAATGACTATAATTTAGCATTGACACATTAATGGCACTTTCTAACACAAAACCCCCAATTTTCAAATACCAAAGTTTGCAATTTTCCCTAATCCTACCATTTCATTACTTCCATTCATCAACCCAATGTCAATTTAAACTAAATAAACCTCAAATGATTATAATTTAACACTACACACACCAATTTCACTCTCTAGCACCAAAACCCAATTTTCCCATGAACCCTAACCTTTCATAATTCAATTTATGCAATCCCATGAAATCTTACTACTCCCAATCATGCATACTACCTCAATTTAATTTAGAATTATCATCAATTTAACTAAAATACATCAAAACCCTAATTTTCCCTAAGTTGGCCAAAACCCTAGTTTAGATTTCCATACATGTTTCCTTTCAATTTCTCATGTTATTTCATCACACCCAAACTTGTTTTAAAGCATACTTGGTAAATCAAGCATGAAAGAGAGAGCTTACCTCACTTGATGATTTTTCCCACTTCCAATCTCTTCCAAATCTTGTTCCTCTTCTAATCTCTTGTTTCCCCTTGCTTTTAATCTCTAAATAAAAGATTAATTTGATGTTCTCTACCAATTAGATGGAAAATCCGCGGAGGAAAAGCAAGGAATTGAGTTTTGAGAATGGGTGTCAATGGAGAAAGAAGGAAGAAGAAGAAAGAAAGAAAGAGAGAAGGAGAGAGAGTGGGTGGTAACTAAATAGGAAAGTAAGAAAAGAAATGGCTTTTTAATTTGTCTTATCTTTTATATATATTTATTCCCAAAATTAGTTTATTTCAATTAAAAATTTTAATTGTGTCAAAAATGTCATAAAACTTACAATTTTATTTCCTTTCTTTTCTTTTTATATTTACACTAAAGTTTCCTCAATATTTCTTCATAATTCAATAATTTATTTTTATTTAATTAAATTGACCTTTTGGTAAAAAAAAAAACAACTCTTAAAGTGAATTGACCAAAATGCCCTTTATCGGGTCATAATCCCTCTTTTACAATATACCTGGTTAATCCTTATATTTTTGGGTCACTTGAATTTTTATTGTGTCTATCTCAATTAATTTTCTATTTATTTTTGGTCCTCAAGGTGTCTTTGAATAGTACTAGTCACGGACCAAAAATGGTATTATTTATAACTCGAAGGTTCAGGGTGTTACAAAATTCTCACTGTAGAATGGCCTAATGGAACAGTGAACTCTAGTACCCAAAACTAAAATTTTTGATTTATTCACCATTGGCTAGAAGTATGGATTGGCAACTAATGCCAACACTTTTGGGAATGAAAATGTGGTAAATTTATGTGATTAGGACTTATGTAGCTGTTATGCATTGGAAAGTCAATAATTTGACCTAAATAGTAAAATGAATAGTAACCTTACATGTAAAGCATAAAAATTCAATTAATAACATTGAAATGTGCCCTAGTACACCTGGTAAGATTGGTTTGGATAGGTTGGCATGCCAATAGGGTTCAGTTAGCAGTACTGCACATGACATTATGCCATTCTGTGATTTTATGGCTTTTAGCCATTCTGATATTATGGTGATACTTGGCCTTGTGCCTAATAATTATTACAGCTTATTAGCTGTTCTGTTGCACACCGGGAGATACATATGTGACCGATGGTGTGATAGCCCGAGGTACTTAGTACCCAGTGCCAGTTTACCCATTTTTCCAGTCCAGTCATCCAGCATAGGTTTCTTGGGCAACAAAAAATGGAAGTTGATAAATTTAATGAAATAATGGATATAACAAGTACCAAAGAAATAAGACTACAAATAATTATCAAAAATTTATTTACATGAGACATCAATATACACACTGCATATTTATTTTCTTTTAGTTCTTTTTATTTTATTATTGGCACCATTAAGCATTATTGCTTAGCGCATTGCTTTTTGCTATGCGCAGGTACTAGAGATACGGAGCGCGATCCCAGTGGACCCCAGTCAGGGTGAGAGTCAGATCTGCTAGTGTCCTGTGTCACCTCTGTAACACCCTCCCGGTAACCACTCCGTACATTCTCATGCTCGTGGCCAGGTGTCGGTCCCAGACTAGAATGTCCGGAAAAATATTTAAACTTAAGTCAGGATCCATAATTAACTCTAATTTTAATATGAATATTTTAGTAAAAATTTTAGAAATAAAATACAACCAAGTTAAGCAGTAGGTGCCCAGCGATGGGTAGCAGGAGGGAAGTTGCGGTTCTCGCAACGAGGAGCCCTAGACCCGGGGAAAAAATTATAAAATAATTTTTGGGACTCCAGAGAAGGGTAATTGAGGTTCCCATGGCATTAGAATGCCAAGAAAATACCTAGAAAAATTTTTCAATCAGTACAGACAATTTTGACCCGTTAAGCCAAACGGAGGGCATTTTGGTCATTTCGCCTTCCGAGGTGATTTTTGGCCGACTTGTCCAGTTGAGTAAATAATTAATATGACATAAAATATGAAGAAATATTGTTAGAAATTAAATTGAAAATGAGTAGTGGAGGAAAGGAAAGAAAAATGCAACAAATGCCAATTTATGACATCAAAGTGATGTCATTCAAGATTACCAACTAATCACCATTAAGCTCCCATTTGACCAAACTAATAAAAGACATAAAAGAAGACCAAATTAAGACATAAATTTCAGCAGCCATCCTCTCCCAAAAAGCCAGCCGAAACCTAGCCATGGCCACCTTCCATGGAAGCTTTTTCAAGCTTTAGATTTTCCTCACTTCCACCCTATTTCTCTAACCTCTCTTCATTAAAACCTGAAAGCAAAAGGGTCAAAACTCAGCCACAATCCGGATGCCCTGCACTGAATTCTGCAGAATTTGCCAAATGAACAGTATTTGGCCATAACTCACTGTAGATTTGGTCAATTGGCCTGAAAGTTTTACAGCAACAAGTTAAGACATAGACAAACAACTTTCATGAAGGAACCTACCCCAAATTATGGCCAGAACCCATTCAACCAAGTGACTCAAGTTACTGTTCATGCACTGTAGATATGGTAAATTTCTGCAGAATGCATATCCGGACAGCTTGGGTTTTTGAGCCATATCTGGAGCTACAAATCTCCAAATGGAGTGATTCAAAAAAGGAAATTCAACTAGACAAAATAAGGAACAACTTTCATGTTTTACATTTCCTCAAATTCCAAAAGTAACAGTGTCCAATGGAACAGTGAAGTTGACTCACCAAAATTGAAAAATCTGTTTGTGTTGAGTTACACTTTGGAATGGCAAAAACACTTAATGCCAACAAGTTTTAAACACCAAATGTGGTATGTTGGGAGTGCCAAAGTTGATGTACACATTTTTATTCTAAAAGTCAACATTTTTGTTGACCAATGATGAATAGTGACACCAAAAAAAAGTTGAAATTCACAAATTGACAAATTTAAGAGTTTCAAATGCCCTAGTATACCTAACAAGATTGGTTTGGATAGTTTGGCATGCCAATAGGGTTGATTAGCGATCGCACATGGCAAAAATGCCATTATGTGATTTCATGGCTTTTGGCCATTCCGACTTTGCATTGAGACTTGGCCTTGTGCTCGATATTATTCTGACTTGTTAGCATTACCTGCACACGGAGATGCATATGTGACCGATGGTGTGACGGCCCGAGGTACAAGGTACCCGGTGCGGTTACGTTATCGATCCGATGTCTAGTGTAGGTTACTTGGGGCAACCAAATGAATAAAAGTGAACAACGTTAATGAAACAATGAATATATCAATACCAAACAAAGAAAGCATACACATTCTCTACACATTTATTTTCTTGCTATTTTCTTTTATTATATTATTACACCACTAAGCATTATTGCTTAGCGCGTTGCTTTTGCCACGCGTAGGTACTGGAGATCCCGATCGCGAGTCCAGTAGACCACAGACTGGGTGAGTCCATCCGGCAGTTCTGCTCAGTGTCCGTGTCACCTCGTCACCTGCAGTGCATTGGTAGGACACTAGATGTCATTTTGTCATTTTGTAATTAAATTTTTATTTCTCATATGTATTTGGGATTTATGTAATATATTTTGAGCTTATTGTAAATAATAAAGATTTATGGTCATGTATGGTATTAATTTGAGTATTTAATGGTTGTTTATATATGAGAACCCTGAGAAAGGGATGTTTTGAGAAATGAAAAGGTTGTTGAGACCTGAAATTGACAAATTATTGAGATATTGATATTGAGTTTGGTGTTGATATTGGAGTTTGAGATGATGGAATAAAAATATTGGAAGTGTTTTTCTCCATTTTTAGCCGGTACTCCGCCGGATTTTCTTAAAAATTTTCGGAACCTTAAATGAATGATACTTTTGATAAATGGTTTAAATAAATTGTATTTCATAAATTATATGCAAAAGCATTGTCTAAATTAATTGAGGAATAATATAGAGTGACTGTACACCAGGTGGCATTACTTACTCGGGTATACTGTACACGGGTAAGGGGTGTCACATTTAGTGGTATCAGAGCACGGTTTAGGCGTTTTTGGGCCTAGATTGAGTCCATACCATGCATTGCAATTGTAAGAGTTGAGGTGACACTAACGCAGATCTGTTTATCTTTCTTATTTTGAATAGGATATGGACCCTTCATCTCAGAGAGCCGTTGAGGAGGAAGTGGAGAGTCATGCTCCACTGCGGCAAATGAGACTGGGGCATGAGAGAATCTGCTCCACCGGCTCAAGCGAGCTGCTCGGCCTCCACAGCCATGTTCCAACAAATGGCCGACTTCTTGGACAAATGGCCGGGTAATGCCAAGAAGACCACCACCACCACCACCAGCTCCACAGTAAATCACACTGGAAAGGCTAAGGAAGTTTGGAGTCGTGGACTTCTATGGCAAGAGAGAAGATGACTACATTGCGGCGAGAATTGGTTGAGCAGGCAGGCGAGTCTTAAAACAACTCCACTGTACCCCAGAGCAGAACTTAGAAGCTGCTATATCCTTGTTACGAGACGATGCCTACGGATGGTGGGACACTGTGTCCAGTGAAGTGCAGCCCGAAGCGGTAACTTGGGACTTCTTCCTCTCTGAGTTCAAGAAGAAATATGTGGGTACTGTATACCTGGAAGAGAGAAGAAGGGAATTCATTAACCTGAGGCAGAGACAGTTGTCAGTGGCCGAGTATGAGAAGGAGTTTGTTCGGTTAAGCCACTATGGAAGGGAAATAGTCCCTAACGAAGCTGAAAGGTGCAAGAGATTTGAAGAGGGACTGAATGACAATATCAAGATACAGCTCACTGCCTTGGGAATCACAGAATTTAGCAAGCTAGTGGAAGCTGCAATAAGGGTTGAAAAAGTGAGAATCAATGAGCAGACCAGAAGGGAGAGACAGCAGAAGAGGGGACCAGGTCAGTTTAGTTCCACCCCTAGATTTGGGAAGAAGTTTAAGGGTCCTCCTGCACAGAGTTCGGGTCAGCCACAGGGTCAGGGTCAGTCTCAGGGGCCCAGGCCACAGTTCACCCCTAGGAGAGGTCAGTCCACACCATAAGTGGGCAGCTCTCCAGGGATGGGGTTCAGGGGACCAGCCCCAGCATTTTCTGCATGTCTACACTGTCAGAAATGGCATAAGGGGGAGTGTTGGAGAGTGACTGGTGCCTGCTTGAGGTGTGGGTCAACAGAGCATCAGTTAAGGAACTGTCCACGCAGAACTACTATAGCTGCTCCAACACAAGCAGACAGATCTGCCCCTACACCATAGAGAGGTAGAAGGTCTGGTAAATCCGAAGCTGTGGGACCATCACAGAGGCCTACATCTGAGCCAGCAGAGAGGCCAGATAACAGACCACCTGCCAGAAATTATGCCTTGAGAGCTCAGGAGGAGCAAGATGCCGGGCGTCATCGAGTGCGTTCTCCCTCTACACTACTCCTGTGCATGCATTGGTGGATCCAGGATCCACTCACTCATACATTTGCATCAATCTACCCGTAGAAAGGGGGATACTGGTAGGGGAAAGTGACCAAGACATTTTGGTCACTAATCCATTGGGCCACAGTGTAGTGGTGAACAAGGTATACAAAGGTTGCCCGTTAAGGATTCAAGGGTATGAATTCTTGGCAGACTTGATTGAGTTGCCTTTCCATGAGTTTGACGTGATTTTGGGAATGGACTGGTTGTCAAGTCATCAGGCAATAGTTGATTGCAAATTGAAGAGAATTTCTTTGAAAACCCCTGAGGGTAATGAGATCACGATTGTGGGGAAAGGATGATTTCTTGTCCAATGTCATCTCACCACGATTGCAAGAAGAATGATGAGAAAAGGCTGTGAAGCCTACCTAGCACATGTGGTGGATACTAGGCAGGCTAAGCCAAACTTGAGTGACATACCCACAGTGAGAGACTTCCCAGAAGTATTTCCTGAAGAGTTGCCTGGTTTGCCACCAGAAAGGGAAGTCGAATTTGCTATTGAGACACTGCCGGGTACAGCACCCCTTTCCATTGCTCCTTATAGGATGGCACCTACTGAATTGAGGGAGTTGAAAACTCAGTTGCAAGAGTTGCTTGATAAGGGGTTTATACGCCCCAATGTGTCACCATGGGGAGCTCCAGTGCTGTTTGTAAAGAAGAAGGATGGGACTTTGAGGCTATGTATTGATTACCGGTAGTTGAATAAAGTGACTGTGAAGAACAAGTATCCATTGCCTAGAATTGATGATCTGTTTGATCAGTTGAAGGGAGCAGGAGTATTTTCTAAGATTGATCTTAGATCAGGGTATCATCAGTTGAGGGTGAAAGATGTAGATGTGCCCAAGACTGCATTCAGGACCCGGTATGGGCATTATGAGTTTCTGGTGATGCCCTTTGGCCTAACAAATGCACCAGCGGCATTCATGGACCTTATGAACCGTATCTTTCATCCACACTTAGATCGGTTCGTAGTGGTCTTTATTGATGATATTTTGGTGTATTCCAAGACCAGTGAAGAACATGATGAGCATTTGAGGATTGTTCTGCAAACCCTGAGAGAAAAGAAGCTGTATGCTAAGTTGTCCAAGTGTGACTTTTGGTTGAATGAGATTGCATTCCTTGGACACATAGTGTCAGCTGATGGGATTAGGGTGGATCCCAAGAAAATAGAAGCAGTGATGGAATGGAAGCCTCCCAGAAATACAACTGAGGTCAGAAGTTTCTTGGGGCTAGCTGGGTATTACAGAAGATTTGTGAAGGGATTTTCCCTAATAGCTGCTCCAATGACCAAGTTGTTACACAAGAATGTCAGATTTGACTGGAATGACAAGTGTCAGACCAGTTTTGAGAAATTGAAGGCTATGTTGACAGAGGCACCAGTGTTAACACAGCCAGTGTCAGGAAAGGACTTTGTGGTCTATAGTGATGCCTCACATAATGGGTTAGGGTGTGTATTGATGCAAGAGGGGAAAGTGATCGCCTATGCTTCCAGGCAGTTAAGGCCACATGAACAGAACTACCCTACCCATGATCTAGAGCTTGCAGCAATTATCTTCGCACTGAAGATATGGAGGCATTACTTGTATGGGGAAAAGTGCTACATTTACACAAACCACAAAAGCCTGAAATACTTGCCAACCCAGAAGGAGCTCAACCTTAGACAGAGGCGATGGATTGAGTTCCTAAAGGATTATGATTGTGTAATTGACTACCATCCTGGGAAGGCAAATGTAGTAGCGGATGCTTTATTGAGAAAATCCATGATGACTTTGAGATCATTGAATACCCGTCTAACTTTGATTCGAGATGGAGCTATCTTGGCTGAGTTGCAAGTGAGGCCAAACCTGCTACAGCAGATTTTAGATGGGCAGAAGGTAGATGAGAAGTTAATGGCTATTATGAGCAAGGTCTCAGAGGGAAAAGCAACTGATTATGTGATGAAAGCAGATGGGTGTCTGTATTACAAAGGAAGACTGTGTACCGGATGATGGGAATTGAAAGCTAGTATTCTAAAAGAGGCACACACTAGTGTATATGCTATGCACCGGAAGTACAAAGATGTATCATGACACGAAGCTTGATATTGGTGGCACAGTATGAAGAAGGACATAGCCGACTATGTGACTAAATGCTTGACATGTCGGCAAGTCAAGGCGAACATCAAGTTCCATCGGGTTTGCTCTGACCTATACGCATACGAATGGAAATGGGATCGGTCACCATGGATTTTGTAAGTGGTCTACCTCTCACCGGAAGAAACATGATGCGGCATGGGTGATAGTTGATAGATTGACAAAGTCGGCACACTTTACGCGATTAGGATGACTACTCACTAGAGAGATTAGCAGAATTGTATATCAGTGAGATAGTTAGACTGCATGGAATTCCACTTTCCATCATATCTGATCGAGACCCAAGGTTTACATCGAGATTTTGGAAGAAGTTGCATGAATCCTTGGGTACACAACTCCATTTCAGCACAGCTTTCCATCCTCAGACGGATGGGCAATCTGAAAGAGTAATCCAGGTCCTTGAGGATATGCTGAGGAGTTGTGTCATTGAGTTTGAGGGAAGCTGGGATAGATACCTCCCACTGGTAGAATTTGCATAGAACACTAGCTACCAAGCTCGGATTCAAATGGCCGTATGAAGCCTTTGTATGGGAGAAAATGTAGAACTCGGTGTCTTTGGGTGAATTGGCGAACAAACTGGTAGGGCGGACACAGTGAAACAGGCTGAGGAGAAGGTGAAATCAATCAAAGCCAACTTAAAGATTGCCTCAGACAGACAGAAATCTTATGCCGACCTGAAGAGAAAAGAAATAGAATATGTGGTTGGCGACAAAGTGTTCCTCAAGGTGTCACCATGGAAGAAAGTGTTGAGGTTTGGAAGAAAAGGTAAGTTGAGCCCTAGGTTCATTGGCCCCTATGAAGTCATTGAACGTGTGGGTCCAGTGGCCTATAGGCTAGCTTTACCACCAGAGCTGGACAAGATCCATAATGTGTTCCACGTGTCCATGCTCAGAAGATACCGCTCAGATCCTTCACATGTCATCTCCAGAGAAGAAATTGAAATACAGCCGGATTTGACATACGAAGAAGAACCTCTACGGATCTTGGCTCGGGTAGTGAGAGAGTTGAGAAACAAGCAAATTCCATTGGTGAAAGTGCTTTGGAGGCACCACAACACCGAGGAGGCAACTTGGGAAAGTGAAGAGTCGATGAGGCAACAGTTCCCTCAACTGTTTGCATCAGGTAAATTTCGAGGACGAAATTTAAATTAGAGGAAGAGTTGTAACACCCTCCCATTAACCACTCAGTACATTCTCTGTTAGATGACCGGTGTCGGTCCGGACAGCTAGAATGTCCGGAAAAATATTTAAACTAAAGTCAGGAACCATAATTAACTCAAATATTAATAAGAAAAATTTAGTAAAAATTTTAGAAATAAAATACAACCAAGTTAAACGAGCCGGTGCCCAAGCGATGGGTAACCGGAGGGAAGTTGCGGTTCTCGCAACGAGGAGCCCTAGACCCGGGGGAAAAATTATAAAATAATTTTTGGGACTCCAGAGAAGGGTAATTGAGGTTCCCATGACATTAGAATGCCAAGAAAATACCTAGAAAAATTTTTCAATTGGTACAGACAATTTTGACCCGTTAAGCCAAACGGAGGGCATTTTGGTCATTTCGCCTTCCGAGGTGATTTTTGGCCGACTTGTCCAGTTGAGTAAATAATTAATATGACATAAAATATGAAGAAATATTGTTAGAAATTAAATTGAAAATGAGTAGTGGAGGAAAGGAAAGAAAAATGCAACAAATGCCAATTTATGACATCAAAGTGATGTCATTCAAGATTACCAACCAATCACCATTAAGCTCCCATTTGACCAAACTAATAAAAGACATAAAAGAAGACCAAATTAAGACATAAATTTCAGCAGCCATCCTCTCCCAAAAAGCCAGCCGAAACCTAGCCATGGCCACCTTCCATGGAAGCTTTTTCAAGCTTTAAATTTTCCTCACTTCCACCCTATTTCTCTAACCTCTCTTCATTAAAACCTTACCCCATATCTTAAACAAGCTCTTGGAAGCCAACAAGAGGAAGGAAATTGAGGTTTAGAGGCTTGGAAAAATCTGCCCAAACAAGGTTAGTGCATATAAATACTCAAATCACCTTTATTCCATGTTAAAGCCTTTAAGTGAGCAAGAATTGGTAACTTAAGTGAATGGAATTTATACTTATGCATGCCTTCAATTTCGGCAGCCCTAAGGGAGGAAGAATAAGGGAGTGTTTTGATGGTTTTAATGGACTTAAAATGAATTGGAGATTATGTTTAAGCTATATATTTACATAGATGTTGAACTAGTGTGTTAAATTGAGGTTTATGGATAAATTGATTTGAACCTTAGGGTTTGGAAAGGTGAAAGTGTGAATTGGCTTAGGAAATTGTTAGGGCACATTGTAATGGTCAATTAGTGACCATTTTAGATGTGTTGACCATAAATGGGACTGAAAAACACTATGGCAAGGTGAGGTTGCAGGCTGCCCTATGGACAGCAGCATAGGGACTGAAATTTCAGTCCCTTTGCACTGCCATAACTTGGGCAGTGGTAGTCTAATTGGTGTTTGGCCAATTGGACATGAAACTAGGCTTATAATGGCACATTTTTGCTGAAGAAACCATGCCCAAAAGACCAAAGCAAAAGGATCAAAACTCAGCCACAATCCGGATGCCCTGCACTGAATTCTGCAGAATTTGCCAAATGAGCAGTAACTGTTCATTTGGCCATAACTCACTGTAGATTTGGTCAATTGGCCTGAACTTTTTACAGCAACAAGGTAAGACATAGAAAAACAACTTTCATGAAGGAACCTACCCCAAATTATGGCCAGAACCCATTCAACCAAGTGACTCAAGTTACTGTTCATGCACTGTAGATATGGTAAATTTCTGCAGAATGCATATCCGGATAGCTTGGGTTTTTGAGCCATATCTGGAGCTACAAAACTCCAAATGGAGTGATTCTAAAAAGGAAATTCAACTAGACAAAATAAGGAACAACTTTCATGTTTTACATTTCCTCAAATTCCAACAGTAACAGTGTCCAATGGAACAGTGAAGTTGACTCACCAAAATTGAAAAATCTATTTGTGTTGAGTTACACTTTGGAATGGCAAAAACACTTAATGCCAACAAGTTTTAAACACCAAATGTGGTATGTTGGGAGTGCCAAAGTTGATGTACACATTTTTATTCTAAAAGTCAACATTTTTGTTGACCAATGATGAATAGTGACACCAAAAAAAAGTTGAAATTCACAAATTGACAAATTTAAGAGTTTCAAATGCCCTAGTATACCTAACAAGATTGGTTTGGATAGTTTGGCATGCCAATAGGGTTCGATTAGCGATCGCACATGGCAAAAATGCCATTCTGTGATTTCATGGCTTTTGGCCATTCGACTTTGCATTGAGACTTGGCCTTGTGCTCGATATTATTCTGACTTGTTAGGTATTACATTGCCTGCCGGGAGATGCATATGTGACCGATGGTGTGACGGCGAGTACTAGGTACCCGGTGCGATTTACCGTTATCGATCCGATCGTCTAGTGTAGGTTACTTGGGGCAACCAAATGAATAAAAGTGAACAACGTTAATGAAACAATGAATATATCAATACCAAACAAAGAAAGCATACACATTCTCTACACATTTATTTTCTTGCTATTTTCTTTTATTATATTATTGCACCACTAAGCATTAGAGCTTAGCGCGAAGTTTTGCCACGCGTAGGTACAGGAGATCCAGATCGCGAGCCTAGTAGACCACGCATCGGGTGAGTCCATCCGCAGCTTTCGCTGTCCGTGTCTACTCGTCACCTGCAGTGCATTGGTAGGACACTAGATGTCATTTTGTCATTTTGTAATTAAATTTTTATTTCTCATATGTATTTGGGATTTATGTAATGTATTTTGAGCTTATTGTAAATAATAAAGATTTATGGTCATGTATGGTATTAATTTGAGTATTTAATGGTTGTTTATATATGAGAACCCTGAGAAAGGGATGTTTTGAGAAATGAAAAGGTTGTTGAGACCTGAAATTGACAAATTATTGAGATATTGATATTGAGTTTGGTGTTGATATTGGAGTTTGAGATGATGGAATAAAAATATTGGAAGTGTTTTTAACAGGTTCCGAAGAACGGTTTTCTCCATTTTTATCCTGTAATACTACGGAATTTCTTAAAAATTTTCGGAACCTTAAATGAATGATACTTTTGATAAATGGTTTAAATAAATTGTATTTCATAAATTATATGCAAAAGCATTGTCTAAATTAATTGAGGAATATTAGAGTGTGCCGGTACACCAGGTGGCATTACTTACTCGGGTATACTGTACACGGGTAAGGGGTGTCACAACCTCTCAGCTACAATGCATTGGTAGAATGCTAGGCTACATTTTGTATTTTGTGTTTTGTATTTGTGTAAATTTTGTAATTAAACTTTTATTTTGTCATGTATATTGAAACTTATGTGATTATATATTAATGAAATTATCTGTAAATGGTGTTCATAAATGAAAGTTGAGTATTTATTTATGATTTGAGTATAAATATGATGTGAATTGAATGATTGGAAAGTTTGAGAAATTGATGAGAAATTGTTGAAAATTGATGTGATAATTGGGAGTTGTGGAATAAAAATGATTATTGAAAGTGTTTTTCACAGGTTCCGAAGAACTGTTTTCTCCATTTTTAGCCGATACTCTACCAAATTTTCTATAAAATTTTCGGAACCTCAAATGAATTTATAATTTCTATAAATGACTTAAATGAGTCAAATCTCCCAAATTGCATTTCATCATCATAAAGAAATAAATTAAGGAAGGATAAAAATAATTGAGATAAAATATAGTGTTCTGGTACATAGTGTGACATATCTTGCTCGGCTATACTGTAGACGGCTAAAGAGTATCACATGTCTTATATACCTAGTTGTCTTATTTTAATTATGTCATGCTTATGTCATAATTCTATTTAAGTTTTCATTTCCTTTCTTTTTCTTCATTTGGTTACACATTTCTAGTTAATTTTTCATCAAAAATTTCTTCATATTTTATTACATTAATTTCTCTTAATTTAATTGAAAATTTAGTCAAAAGTCAACTCTAGGAGTGAATTGACCAAAATGCCCTTCATCGAGTTATAGTCCATCTTTTTCATTAATATCGATATTTTCCATAACCCAATGGTTATTTTGATTTTTTTTTATTCATCTTATTTTTAGTCCTCAACCTGGCTTTGAATAGTACTATTCACTGACTGAAAATGGTACTACTCAGAGTTTGGAAAATTCAGGGAGTTACAACTCTTCCCCTCTAAATAAAATTTCGTACTCAAAATTTACCTGATGCAAATAACTGAGGAAACTGTTACCTCATTGTTTTCTCGAGGAAACTGTTACCTCATTGTTTTTTTGCTCTCCCACGTTGCCTCTTCAATGTTGTGATGCTTCCACAAGACTTTCGCTAGTGGAATCCTTTTGTTCCTGAGTTCCTTAACTTCTCGTGCTAAGATTCTCACTAGTTCCTCTTCATATGTCAAATCCGGTTGTACATCTATCTTTTCTACCGATATAGCATGTGAAGGATATGATCTGCACCTTCTCAGCATTAACACATGAAATATGTTGTGGATCTTGTCCAGCTCAGGTGGTAAAGTTAGCCTATAGGCTACTAGACTCACACGTTCAATAACCTCGTATGGACCAATAAACTTAGGGCTTAGCTTACCCTTCTTTCCAAATTTTAGTACTTTCTTCCATGGTGATACTTTTTAGTAGTATGCCCTAGAGCATATCATTTAGTATGTATCTTGTACATGTTTTATTAATAAAGGGCATTTTCACTTTTCCATTTACATATTATATTTATATAAAATAGAAAAGGTCCATTGATATTTTGTTAGAAATTCTATTCTTAAGTTGTTAAGAATATAAGTGACAGTATTTCTACCACAAAGTATCATAAATAGGTTTACAATCGAGGATACTTCACAATAAGTACATGTGTAACACCCTCCCTGTAGCAATTCTGTACATTCTACTGTTCCGGTGATCGGTGTCGGTCCGGACAGCTAGAATGTCTGGAAAAATATTTAAACTAAAGTGAGGAACCATAATTAACTCAAATATTAATAAGAAAAATTTAGAAAAAATTTTAGAAATAAAATACAACCAAGTTAAATGAGCCGGTGCCCAAGTAATGGGTAACCTAGTGAGAAGTTGCGGTTCTCGCAACTAGGAGCCCTAGACCCGAGGGAAAAATTATAAAATAATTTTTGGGACTCCAGAGAAGGGTCATTGAGGTTCTTATGGCATTAGAATGCCAAGAAAATTCTTAGAAAATTTTTTCAATCGGTATAGACAATTTTGGTCTGTTAAGCCAAACGGAGGGCATTTTAGTCATTTCGCCTTCAGAGGTAATTTTTGGCCGACTTGTCCAGTTAATTAAATAATTATTATGACATAAAATGTGAATAAACATTACTAAAAATTAAATTGAAAATGAGTAGAGATGAAAAGAAAAGAAAATGAAAGAAAATACCTAATAATGACATCATATGATGTCATTAAAAACCTATCCACCAATCACAATTAAGCACCACTTAAATTAACCTATTAAAGAGGATAATTGAGAAAAAGAAAAACAAAAGCCATCTTCTCTTCCTCACCCAAAAACCAGACGTTACACTCTCTCCCAAACCCATTCCTCCATGGAAGCTTAATGGAAGCTTAAGACAACCCACCAAATCACCTTGAAACCACAACCTTGCTTCACTAAAAATTGATTTGGCAACTTGAACAACCTCTAGACAGCAAAAATAAGAAGGAAGAAGGGAGTTTTGGAGAGTTGGAAAAGTTATCAAAAGAGGTTAGTGCCCAATTTATTCTCTCTCTCACTCAATTCATGTTTAAGGACATGATTTAAGTTGAAATTGTAAGTTTAATGCATAAATTGAACTTTGAGAACTTGGAGACTTGAAAAAAATTAGGGTTTTCTCATGAAATGTTATATTAACATTGTAATGGTCAATTAGTGACCATTTGAATGTGTGTGAGGAGGTAATAAGGTGAGTTGAGGCTTGGCATTTGTGTATGGATGGGCTGCCCATGGTGACCTGCAGAATTAGACATGAGTCCAGCTGGTTTGGGCAGCCATAACTTGAATTGTAGAGGTTCAATTGGTGTTTTGCCAATTGGACATGAAACTAGACACATAATGGCACAACTTTGGTGAAGAAACCATGCCCATAAAACCAAACCAAGTGCACCAAAAGCTTGCCCCAATCCAGGTGACCTGCAGTATGTTTCTGCAGAATGACCAAATTGTTCATTTGGCCATAACTCAGTGTAGAATGGTCCAATTGACCTGAAATTTTACCAGCAACAAGTTGAGATATAAACCAACAACTTTCATGAAGAAACCTAACCCAAATTATGACTAGAACCTATCCAACAAGTGATTTGCAGTTACTGTTCACTGCACTGTATATATGGTCAGTCTAGAAAAATTCAAATCCGGCCAGTTGTGGTTTTTAGACTATAACTTGAGCTAAAAAACTCAAAATGGAGTGATTCAAAAAAGGAAATTTAACTAGACAAAATAAGGAACAACTTTCATGTTGATCATTTTGCCAAATTCCCACTGCAAAAATAACTAATGGAACAGTAAAAATAAGGTATGAAAACTGAAAATTCTGCTCCATTAACTTTAAGCTTAGAAATGGTATTGGCAACCAATACCAATAAATTTTGAATGCAAAATGTGGTATGTTGGGAGTATTAAAACCAATGTACCTATTTTCTATGCAAAAGTCAACATTTTGGTTGACTAATGAAGTGAATAGTAACACCAAAACTTGAAATTCAGAAATCGTGAAATTTAAAAGTGTGAAATGCCCTAGTATACCTAACAAGATTGGTTTGGATAGCTTGGCATGCCAATAGGGTTCAGTTAGCAGTACTGCACATGGCATTATGCCATTCTGTGATTTCATGGCTTTTAGCCATTCTGACATTGTGTTGAGACTTGGCCTTGTGCCTAATGTTATTACAGCTTATTAGCTGTTCTATTGCACACCGGGAGATACATATGTGACCGATGGTGTGACGGCCCGAGGTACTTGATACCCAGTGCCAGTTTACCCGTTTATCCAGTCCAGTCATCCAGTATGGGTTACTTGGGCAACCAAAAATGAAAGTGGATAAATTTAATGAAATAATGAATATAACAAGTGCAAAATAAGTAAATCTACAAATACTCAACAAAAATTTATTTGCAATGAGATATCAATACATTCACTGCATATTTATTTTCTGTTTTTTATTTTTATTTTATTATTGGCATCACTAAGCATTATTGCTTAGCGCATTGCTTTTGCCACGCGTTGGTTCTGGAGACACTGAGCGAGAGCCCAGTAGACCATAGACTGGGTGAGAGCTCCTGCATCTTTGCATAGTGTCTGTGTCACCTCACCATCTTCAGTGCATTGGTAGGACACTAGGTTTCATTTTGGTATTTTGTAACTAACTTTTATTTTCTCATATGTAATTGAAACTTATGTAATGTATTTTGGTATTAATGTATATAGTGGAAATTGTGTTTGTGAATGAAAAAGTGAATATTTATTTATGACTTTTACATGATTATCATATGAGATGAATGATTGAGAAATGGAAATGTTGTTGAAAAACATATTGAGATTTTGTTGATGAAATGGAGTTTGGGATTGATTAGAAATGATTATTGGAAGTGTTTTTCACAAATTCCGAAGAACTGTTTTCTCCATTTTTAGCTGGTACTCTGCCGGATTTTCTATAAAATTTTCGGAACCTCAAATAAATTATAACTTCAATAAATGACTTAAATGAATTATATTTCATAAATTATATTCAAAACTATGATAAAAATAAATTAAGGAAGAATAAAAATGATTGAGATAAAATAAAGTATTCCAGTACACCATGTGACATATCTTACTCGGATATACTGTAGATGGGTAAGGGGTGTCACAACACGACTTATCCAAAAAGATTGTATTCATGTTTGTTCCCAAGTTATTCATATGAGATATAAATAAGATAGAATGGTGAGTTTCATACCGTATAACAAACATGATAGCCACTTATACATAATAAGTAGGTTGAACCAGTGACATTTATGACAAGCACATGGAGTTTACTCTTGTCAATGTATTGTCATAAATCATATCAGTACATATAATCTTTAGACCTGAGATAGCACAATTTTCTTGTATATAGGTGGTTTGAGTTTGATACTGCTTTCATACTTGTACTTTGTATGTGTATATGGGCATGTGTTGGCTCCTACTAGTTATATATAGAGGTAGGTGTTGATCAAGATGGAATCTGTTCCTCTAAGTAAATAGGGATAAAATCCTATATTCATTTAATTGTTCTTGATGTTTCAAGTTCCTGGCTAGGACAGATAGATTTAATCAGAAAAGAGTTTCTGATGAGAAAATCCTTTAATCAAGAACTGGAATTAAAAGAGAACATAATATTCATAGCAAATGGGGTTTGACATAAACTATGACTCCAGCTTGAGTTGGGATTTTATAACAGAGAGATTCTAGTGCATGGTAACTTATGATTATAGGTTTATTTAAGGTAAACCTTATTACTAATTGGGTGGCTATGGCATGCTATGCAAGGTGTTAACCATAGTCCATGAGGTGCATAAAATGATTTAGAGAAATCATTTATAGTAAGAAAGAGTTCTGATGATATTAAGAGTTGATATCATGTCTCATTGCCAATAAGTGATGAGCCTGATAAGTCACACACATATACAAGTAATCACCAAATTAAATATGATTTCATTAATTAATTAAAGAGTTTAATTGATTAATTAAATAGGTTTGGTTTGCAATTAGATTGCAAAGTTCTTAGCATGGCTTGAAACCAAATCTAGGTTATTGGATGTATAGTATAAGTTAAATTTATATTTAAAGTGTTTAAATATGAATTTAATGAATGAGAAATTAATTAATAGAGATTAATTAATTAATTTATATTTGATATAAATTGATTAGAAGAAGAGAAATAATTATTTTGGGTTGAGAACTCAAAATTAAGACACAGGGGTATTTTGGTCATTTCACAGGGTGACATGTGGCACCATGAGATGGTGACACATGGCACTACACATAAGCTTGCCATATGTCTTTTAATCGTGTAAGATGATCAAAGTCAATATTAAATACAGATGTTTACATCTGTAATCTCTCAAAAGGCAAAACTTGATTTTCTAATTCATAGAAAAAGCTTTAAAAGCTGTTCAAGGCTTGCCATTGGTGATCTTAGTGTGGACAAGCTAGAGGGATAACATCTGGTGTCCTAGGCGCATCCCAATGGTGCCAAACACACTGTTAGTGTGTTTAATCTTAACTTTGATCATCTTATATGATTAAAAAACATATGGCAAGCTTATGTGTAGTGCCATGTGTCACCATCTCATGGTACCACATGTCACCTTGTGAAATGACCAAAATACCCCTGTGTCTTAATTTTGAGTTCTCAATCCAAAATAGTTATTTCTCTTCTTCTAATCAATTTATATCAAATATAAATAAATTAATTAATCTCTATTAATTAATTTCTCATTAATTAAATTCATATTTAAACACTTTAAATATAAATTTAACTTATACTATACATCCAATAAACTAGATTTGGTTTCAAGCCATGCTAGGGACTTTGCAATCTAATTGCAAACCAAACCTATTTAATTAATCAATTAAACTCTTTAATTAATTAATTAAATCATATTTAATTTGGTGATTACTTGTGTATGTGTGTGACTTACTAGGCTCATCACTAATTGGCAATGAGACATAATATCAACTCTTAATATCATCAGAACTCTTTCTTACCATAAATAATTTCTCTAAATCATTTTATGCAGCTCATAGACTATGGTTAACACCTAGCATAGCATGCCATAGCTACCCAATCAGTAATAAGGTTTATCTTAAATAAACCTATAATCATATATTACCATGCACTAGAATCTCTCTGTTACAAAATCCTAATTCGAGCTGGAGTCATCGTTTATGTCAAACCTCATTTGTTATGAATATTATGTTCTCTTTTAATTCCAATTCTTGATTAAAAAGATTTTCTCATAAGAAACTCTTTTCTGATTAAATCTATCTATCTTGGCTAGGAACTTGAAACATCAAGAACAATTAAATGAACATAGGATTTTATCCCTATTTACTTAGAGTAACAGATTCTATCTTGATCAACACCTACCTCCATATATAACTAGTAAGAGCCAACACATGCCCATATACCCATACACAGTACAAGTATGAAAGTAGTATCAAACTGAAACCACCTATATACAAGATAAATGTGCTGTCTCAGGTCTAAAGATTGTATGCACTGATATGATTTATGACAATGCATTGACAAGAGTAAACTCTACGTGCTTGTCATAAATGTCACTGGTTCGACCTATTTATCATGTATAAGTGCCTATCATGTTGGTTATATGGCATAAGACTCACCATTCCATCTTATTTACATCTCATATAAATAACTTGGGAACAAACATGATTACAATCTTTCTGGATAAGTCATATCCTTATTGTGAAGTATCCTCGATTGTGAACCTATTTATGATACTTTGTGCTAGAAATACTGTCACTCATATTCTTAACAACTTAAGAATAGAATTTCTAACAAAATATCAATGGACCTTTTCTATTACACATAAATATATTATGTAAACGAAAAAGTGAAAATACCTTTTATTAATAAAACATGTATAAGATACATACTAAATGATATGCTCTAGGGCATACTACTAATAATCTCCCACTAGCACTAGAGCCATTCATTACAATATCTTAGACCCATCTTCTCAAGATGTCGGTCTAACTGAGCTTGTGATAAAGGCTTAGTGAATGGATCAGCTGGATTTTTCAGTTGATGTTATTTTCTGCATGGCTATGTCGCCTTGCCCAACTATCTTTTTGATAATGTGGTAGCGCCTTTCTATATGTTTGGATTTCTAGTGAGACTGGGGTTCCTTATATCTAAACAACTTCTTTTGCAGCATCTGATGCAGCAATATACTCAGCCTCAGTAAAGGAATTTGCAGTCGTGCTATGTTTGGAACTCTTCCAACTAACTGCATTTCTATTACAAATGAACACAAACCTAGAGGTAGACTTTCTATCATCGATATCTGATTGGAAATCAGAATTAGTATAACCATCCAATTGCAAGTCACCACCTCCATATATCAAGAATAAATCTTTAGTTCTTCTCAAGTACTTAAGGATATTCTTGATAGCTATCTAGTGTTCCAAACATGGATTGGATTGGTACCTGCTAGTCAAACTAACATCATATGTGATATCCGGCCTAGTACACAACATTGCATACATCAAACTTCCAATAGCCAAAGCATATGGAATCCTAGCCATTTTATCTCTTTCTTCAGGTGTCTTTGGAGACATCTCTTTAGAAAAGTGGGTACCATGTCTCACTGGTAACAATCCTCTCTTGGAATCAAGCATATTAAACCTCTTTAACATTTTTTCCAAGTATAGTCTCTGGGATAAACCAAATATTCTTTTCGCTCTATCTCTATAGATGCGAATCCCAAGAATATAGGTTGCCTCCCCTAAGTCTTTCATGGAGAATGTATTTGACAACCATACCTTTATAGTTGTCAACATACCTGTGTCATTACCCATCAATAAAATATCATCCACATATAAGACAAGGAAAGTGATAGCATTATCACTAACCTTCTTATATACACATGGCTCATCCTCATTTTTGGTAAAATCAAATGATTTAATGGCTTCATGAAAACGGATGTTCCAACTCCTCGAAGTGTGTTTTAACCCAAAAATGGATTGCTTTAGCTTGTGCACTTTGTAACCATCTTGGGATTCAAAACCCCTAGGTTGTTCCATGAAAATGTTTTCTTCAATGTATCCATTGAGAAAAGTTATTATGACATCCATCTATCAAATGTCATAATCATAGTATGCAGCTATTACTAATAGAATCCTAAACATGGCTACAGGCGAGAAAGTCTCCTCATAGTCGATTCCTTCCCTTTAACGAAACCTTTTCGCTACTAGCTTTGCCTTATAGGTCTCTTCCTTTCTATTAGAACTAATTTTCTTCTTGAAAACCCATTTGTTCCCTATAGGTACAATACCTTCAGGTGGGTCAACAAGATCCCAAACTTGATTCTTATGCATGGAATCAATCTCGGATTTCATAGCATCAATCCATTTTGAAGAATCTATATCTGATATAGCTTCTTCATAAGTAAGTGGATCATCTCCATTATCTACTTCTTCATGAGTAGACAACTCTTATTCTTCTTCATTAAGGAAACCATATCTCACTGGTGGGTGAGATACCCTGGTTGTTCTACGAGGAACAACTGTAGATGTTTCATCAATAGGTGTAGGATGACTAGATGGATCTATATCCATCTGATCTGTTGATTGGTCAGAATTCTCCAATTCCAACTCTATTCGCATTCCTTTGCCTCCTTCTTAAATAAACTATTGTTTAAGAAATATGGCATCTCTACTTACTACAACTTTTTGTGATGTAGGCAAATAAAAATAATATCAAAAACTATCTTTTGGATATCCAACAAATTGACCCTTTTCTTATCTGTTTTCCAATTTATCAGTGTTCAGCTTTTTGATATAAGCTGGACAACCCCAAATCTTAACATGCTTAAGACTTGGTTTTCTTCCATGTCATATCTCATAAGATGTGGAAGATACTCATTTTGGTGGAATCCTATTCAGAATATGCAAAGCTGATTCTAATGTAAATCCCCAAAAGGAGATTAGCATATCAGTATAGCTCATCATACTACGTATGTCACACCCTACTCCTCTGTAAGATGTAACATGATCCCGTAGTACACCTAATGAATTATCGTACTTTGCCTACCGATAACCCATTAAATATACTACAAGGGATTTTAAATCAATTTTCCTGAAATTTAAATCATCAATTAAAATCTGGTGTTATAAAAAATTTTCAAAATTTCGACAGAGTGCCGGCTGTATTATGAGAAAATAGTTCTTCAAACCTGAAAAGGAAAACACTCCCAATATGTTTTCTCAAATGCAACTCCAATAATCTTCATTTAACCTCACAATTCAATCTCAATAATCAAATCATTTCATTTTCAAACCACCCTCATCATAAAAGAAACATTTCATTGATTACAAGACTAAAAAATTAATATTATAAAACTATACTAGTAAATGAAATCTCAAATTTACATTACAATAATTTACATTTAATTACATACCAAAATATTTTACAAGAGTTTTTATACAACTGCTCAAATAATTTACATACATATTATTACATGCATACGTCAAACTTATGTACATGGGTATACCTATGATATACCTAGAACTGATCTGAATGTGTCTTCAAAGAAGCTTACTCAACTGCTCTATGCTCTTTTCACTTGCGACAGCATACAAAGCTATCACTGAGTGGTGAACTCAGTGGTGCACAACTATATTTTAAAACATAGTATAATTTACATTAACAAAATTATAACAATTAATTTGAAAATTTTGAAATTAAATAAAATTCCAAAAGTCAAAATCTTCATTGCCAATAATATAAATCATTAGTTAAAATGACTTTGAGTAAGAAATTCAATTTATCAAATCACAACTAGACATTTAAAGTAATTCCAGCAATCATGGAATAAAGATTAATTCCAACAAAATCAATTATATATAAATCCCTTTCGAAATCGAAATTCTTTATTATTCAAAAACCATTATTTATCTTACTAACTATGTAAGACTAATCCGAAAGGGCCATCTTCGGGGTGATTCTAACTCTCTATGGTCGGGAAGGTCGAATCGGATTCTAACTCCCTATGGTTGGGGAGGTCGAATCATCATGCACATTACACATCACAATAATGAAACTTCCAAAAGGGCCATAGCAAGTAAAAACTTAGATCTAACCTCTAATAAAAGGAGAATCTAAGCCTGTGCACGTACCATGGTAATCAAAACAAAGCTAACTCCATTGTCTCCTCAACAAATGAGAGAGACGAGTAATAACCTAGTCAAGCACCTATAGTGAGATACAAAACAATATCATCAATCTCTTTGTCCTTTTTGTGAGCATAAATCACAACACAATTCGATTCAAAGTCAATTCCAATATCCAATAATTTTTATGCTCATCACAATTCAAAACATAAATTTGTATTTTTTCTATGCAAATTGCCCATCACAATTCAAAACATATTCTATCACAATTTTCCAAAACATAATTTATTCAATCCACAACAATACTTAATACTTGTTGAAATACCATTTCATAAAGCTAAATTCATATATGCTATAATAATTTCAATAATCATTGAATTAAATCCAATACTTGATAAACATAATACATAAGGAAAATACGTCATTTAGTCATACGAAATTTTCAGAACAAAATCAATTAAAAACTAGTTGTGCACAAACCTTTGATGAGTCGCCTCTTGGCTTTGACTCAGTGGGTCTTTTCCCTTTTCAGTGTCTTTCCTAACTGAAACACACAATTTAAAATGTTTTAGTACTCATTTAAATTGTTTCTAATGACAAGGTTCAATAATTAAAATTTATGAATACTATTCCTTTCATTAGTCAACCTATAATGATGACTTTTAATGTACACTAGGTAAATTAGTTTTAATATCACTAATATGTTTCATTTTTCATTCCTCACATGTTGATATATGTTGCCAATTTCATTTCAAAGCTTATTGCATTTTATTGTGATTATTCAGATTTCATGGCCAATGTTTACTGTCTATTGGACCAAACTACAATGTAAATTTAACAGATTTCTCTTCATTAAATTGTTTCTCATTGTGTCTTCTTTAATGTCCTTTTTGAATCACTCCATTTGGAGTTGTATAGCTCAAGTTATGGTCAATTAACCATAACTAAGTCAAATCTAAATTTTAGTTTTCTTTTTAGGCATTTTCGGTTCTGACTTTACTAATTTATTTGGACTATTTGTAATCACATTAAGGTCTAGCATTCTTCATAAGTATTGTTACTCTATGTCTTAGGGACAACCAAAAATTTTACTTTCCATTTTTCAAGTTTTATAGAATTCTTTATAGACAAATTGTTAACTTGGACTTAAAGGTCTTATATTGGCATGATCCTCAATTAGGTCTGTAACATCCTCCCTGTAGCAATTCTGTACATTCTACTGTTCCGGTGACCAGTGTAACACCCCTCACCCGTCTACAGTGTAGCCGAGCAAGGCGTGCTACACGGCGTGCCGGAGCACCTGATTTTATCTGATTTCATTACAGTTCTTGATTTATTTATTCAAAAACTTTATTTAAGGTTTAGGCTATTTTTACTTTTATCAAAATCTAGCTAATTTGGAAATTTCAAAAATTTTAATGATAATCCGACAACGTGCCGACTGTAATTTGGACTAACAGTTCTTCTGAACCTGCCAAAAACAATTTCAATATATACTCAATTTCTCAAACTTAGTTGTCTCAAAAATTTTCAAACATAATGTATCTCAATACAGTATTCAATTTTCTCAGAAATCTTATCAGATTATCAATATCTCAAGATTCACAAGTACAATCTCATTATAACTCAAATTCAATTCACATATTAAAATACTTGCTTTGAGTAGCTTCCATAATTCACAAGTTAATTACATGTGTTTATTTTGTACAAGATATATAAATAATTTACAATGTACTAGGAATGAACAATATACATGACATGTATAAAATGAGCCCTATCTACATGCATTGCTGAGGAGGTGACATCCTTGTATTCTTCTGACACTTCTGCAGATCCGACTCCAAAATCTCGGCCAGATCGATCTGGTTTTACCTTCAAGACTGCTGAGGAAGCAATTCCATCGCGCTAAGCATTTCTGCTTAGTGGTGCAATAGTATAACAAGAAGTAATATATATATACAATTAAAGAAAGAACTAAATCATAATTCAGATACTCAGGAATTAATTTAATTTGGTATTGTATTTCTAGCATCAACGATCTCATATACTAGTTTGTTCCTCTTTGGAAGTACTTAGTTTATAACTTTTCAGTAATACTACCCAGTGTACAATTTATTCTAACTGTATTGTATTTCAAGTCTCTACGGTTCTGCAATTTATATTTTTGTTATGTTTCTTTTGCTAATTTCTTTTACTCATTCATTCAATACTTAATTTAATTATACTGAAATTTCATTATACTTAACTTAACTTAGCTTCCTGAATTGAATAATATTTTAATTGACTGCCCATGTAACCTATACATTGACCAGACTGGATAAATGGATATACTAGCACTGGGTACCTAGTACCTCAGGCCGTCACACCATCGGTCACAAAGTGTCTCCCGGTGTGCAAATAGTGTGGTTAAAAAGCCATATAATCAACCAGGCATTAAGCCGAGTATAATAACTCAATTTGTATAGCCATAGGCTATTAAAATCATAGTATGGCATAATAAGCCATAAAACACAATATGACGTAAAGTCATTTACAGAACAGCTGTCATAATCCTATTGGCATGTCAACCTACCCAAACTAGTCAACTAGGCAAATTAGGGCATATTACAAGGTTACGTATTTATTTCTTTATTTTCAAGGTTTACTGGTCATTACACAATTCACTGGTCAATGAAAATATTGACCTTTTTATACATCATGGATAAGTTGATTCTAGTATCAACATGTCACAATTTGCATTTCAATATGCTGCCAATATAGTGCAATTTACCATTTTTACAAGTTGGCATTCATTGCCAAATCACTTCAAGCATCATTTTATGTAATTACCAATTTTCAATTTTAGTGAGCTAGATTGATCTAGCATAAAGTCCTATTTCCCTTGGTTTTTAGCTTTTGGTCAAAGAAGCAAAATTGTAGCTCTATGTCTTATTGCATGCGGGGCAAAATTTTTGGTCATTCTAAGTTGTATAGACCAAGATATGGTCAATTTACTAAAGTTGGACAGATTGCACCTTTAGTACAAAATTTGGTCAATTTCTCAATTTTTGTTTGCTAGATTTGTCTAGCTCAAAGTCCTATTTCTCTTAGTACTATTCCCCTCAATTCATTTCATTAGTCAACCTATAATGTTGACCCTTGATGCACTCTACGTGAGTCAATTCTAATGTTACCAATATGTCACATTTTATAGCCCTTTAATATTGGTATATGTTACCAATTTCATTTCCAAGTGTATTGCATTTTATTGCAATTTACCTAGCCGGACGACCTAGTTCCCTCAGTTTTTGGGTTTCGGTCCAAACTACAAACTTGTAGGTCTGTGTCTTATGGAATGCGGGGCAAAATTTCAGGTCATTTTACTATTGCTGGTCAAAATGTATCAAAATTGGTCACTTTAGGTCATTTTAGGTCATTTTAGGTTCGGCTAGTTTTTGGACCCGAAATTGTACAAGCTTTTTGTCTTGCTTATGGTCATTTCTGGGCTTGGGTGTCTTCATAAGACTTGTAGATATAGGTCTTAACTATTCATGGTCAAAATTTCAGGTCAATTGGACCTGTTTTGAGTGAGTTATGGCCTAAACACTAACTACTGCCCAAATGGTCAGTTTTCAGGCCTTAAATGCACTAATCCGGATTTGGTCACTTTTTAAGGTCAGTTTCTAGACAGAATTTTGGCAACCTTTCTACAAGAAAGTTGGCTTATTTGGTGTCTAGTTTCACCCCATATTGGCCTCATACCAATTGGGTTCATAGTTTGGCACTTATGGCCTCATTTAGGTGCTGCCTTCAATACACAACCTGCACAAAGCTCATACACTCCCAATTTAATGTTCCTTCTCCTCCTCATTACTACAATATTCAATCAACAACACTTCCATACAAATATTGTACACAATCCCAGCAAAAATTCTGGGTAGAATACTCAAGTGCACAAGGCACACAATACACCATTAAACTTAAATATTTACATCCACCCAAATTCAACATACTTCAATGTTAATATTACACATATACTTCAACATATTCATACTTCAACATCACTTACACTTGCTGCCCACAAATTGACATTCACATATATCATTAATAACCATATATTCACACACAATTTCATGCTATTAGGGGCTGCCAAACATGCCAGTTTGCTCAAGGCTTCAAGGTTCCATTTCACACCTTTAATCTAAACACTACATGTACATACTTGTGAACAAACTTACTACAACTTTCATTTGGACAATTCAACCTTCATTTTCATTCATTAGAAGTAAAAATAACTCAAGCTCAATAAGGGTTCATGGCTGCCCAAAATGAAGCAACATCACAAATCTCCAATAATTGTTTCAAACCATAATTTAAATTTCTCAATTTCAATCAATTCAAGTCCTATCACTTCCCATATATATACCCATATCAAACATCATCTTTAAACTCATCTACATCATTTAAACACATCAAAATCCCATGAATGTCTTGGCTGCCGATATGAAGGGCTCACCAAATATACATTAATTTACTCAATTTCTTCACAAATCAACTCACCCAAAGCTCAAAACAAGATCTAATGAAAGAAAATGGGGAGATTAAGCACTAACCTCATCTTGGGCTTGATTAAACTTCACCAAAACTCCTCTTTCTTGCTTCCTACATGCTGCCCACGATGTGTAGAACAAATTTAATGAAGGACTCTTGAAGAAATGATGGCTTGATTAATGGTGCATGAAGGCTTGTATATGGGCATCCATGGATGAAGCTTGGAGAACTTGAATTTGGCCATGGGTGTTTGGATAAAGAAATGGAAGGCTTTTGGGTCATGAATTCTGTCCACTTAAGTATTTATACCCTTCACTAATGTAGATTAATGAATATAATATTTACCACTCACTTTAGGTTAATATTAGAATAATTAAACTTATGGTTATTTTAATCATGTCCCCATAATTTCTTTTAATTACATTATGTATAAAACTTCTTATTTTCATGACATTTTCAAATTTTAATACTACTTATTTTTCATGGATATTTAGGTCAAAGATCAACTCTAGGTGTCAATTGACCAAAATGCCCCTCTTCGGGTCAAGTTCGGACTTTTTCGGTAACACCGATTTACTCATGCCATCGATTTCTTTAATTTTTATTTTTCATTTATACTAACTTTCTAATTTTTCTTTGACATTTTCTAAGTGTAATATCATTTATTTTTAATAGAGATTGAGGTCAAAAGGCAACACTATGTGTCAAATGACCAAAATACCCCACTTCGGGTTATATTCCCGATTTTTCGGTAATACCGATTTTTTTCTGTTTCTCGATTTTTCATTTTTCTTTTTACTAATTTATTAATTTTTCTTTAATAATTCTAGTGTCAATTATATTTCAATATACCTTTACTTACGTCCCGAAATTAAATTTCAAGGGTTTCTCATGGTCTGGCCTAAGAACGGCCTTCCCAGTGATCACCCATCATTGCATGGTCTTACTGTTTAACTTAGTTTCATTTTCTCTCTTTCATTTTTCTTTAATTTTTATTGTATTTTCTTTTTATTTATTTCATCATTATATGTCTGTTCACTATCACCGAAGTGTAGTTCCAAACATCCTAACTTTCCTGGACTGTTATTTGACTACTGGAGCAATAGAATGTACAGAACACGTACAGTGGGGATGTTACAACTCTTCCCCTCTAAATAAAAATTTCGTCCTCAAAATTTACCTGATGTGAAGAGCTGGGGGAACTGTTGTCTCATTGTCTCCTCACTCTCCCATGTTGCCTCTTCCGTGTTGTGGTGTCTCCATAGGATTTTCACTAGTGGAATTGTCTTATTTCTGAGCTCTTGTACCTCTCGTGCCAAGATTTTAATTGGTTCTTCTTCATATGTCAGGTCAGGTTGTACCACAATTTCTTCTGCTGAGATGACATGTGAAGGATCTGATCTATATCTTCTGAGTATCGAGACATGGAACACATTATGTATCTTGTCTAGCTTAGGTGGTAAGGCTAATCTGTAGGCTACTGGTCCCACACGTTCACTAACTTCTTATGGGCCAATAAACCTAGGGCTTAATTTTCCCTTTTTCCTGAATCTCAACACTTTCTTCCACTGTGACACCCCTTACCCGTGTACAGTATACCCGAGTAAGTAATGCCACATGGTGTACCGGCACACTCTAATATACCTTAATTAATTTTCATCATAATTTTGAATATAACTTGTAAAATATAACTCATTTAAGTCATTTATCAAATTCATAATTTATTTGAGGTTCCAAAAATTTTATAGAAAATCCGGCAGAGTACCGGCTAAAAATGGAGAAAACAGTTCTTCGGAACCTGCTAAAAACACTTCCAATAAACAAATTCATTCATTCTCAATTCCAATATCATCATAAAACTCAATATCAAGATCTCAACAATTTTTCAATTTCAGGTCTCAACAACCTTTTCATTTGGTCAAACATCCCTTTCTCAGGGTTCTCATTTATAAACAACAATTGAATATTCAAATTACTTCCATACATAATCATAAATCTTTATTATTTACATGGACCTCAAAATACATTACATAAATCCCAAATACATATGAAAAAATAAAAATTTAATTACATAATGACAAAATGACATCTAGGGTCCTACCAATGCACTGCAGGTGACGAGGTGACAAGGACAGTGTGCAGAACTGCAGGATGAACTCACCCAGTCTGTGGTCTACTGTGCTCACGATCGGGATCTCCAGTACCTACGCGTGGCAAAAGCAACGCGCTAAGCAATAATGCTTAGTGGTGCAATAATATAATAAAAGAAAATAGCAAGAAAATAAATGTGTATGCTTTCTTTGTTTGGTATTGGTATATTCATTATTTCATTAACGTTGTTCACTTTTATTCATTTGGTTGCCCCAAGTAACCTACACTAGATGATTGGACTGGATAACGGGTAAACTGGCACTGGGTACCTAATACCTCGGGCCGTCACACCATCGGTCACATATGCATCTCCCGGTATAAATGTAACTAACAAGTCAGAATAATATCAGGCACAAGGCCAAATCTCAATACAAAGTCAGAATGGCTAAACGCCATGAAATCACGGAATGACATATTGCCATGTGCAGTACTGCTAACTGGACCCTATTGGCATGCCAAACTATTCAAACCAATCTTGTTAGGTATACTAGGGCATTTGAAACTTTTAAATTCTTCAATTTGTGAATTTCATGTTTTGGTGTTACTATTCACCTCATTGGTCAACAAAAATGTTGACTTTTGGATAGAAAATATGTACAATGACTTTGGTACTCCCAACATACCACATTTTGTGTTTAAAACTTGTTGGCATTAAGTGTTAATACCATTTCAAAGTGTAAACCAACACAAGCAGAATTTTCAGTTTTGGTGAGTCAACTTCACTGTTCCATTGGACACTGTTACTGTGGAAATTTGAAGAAATGTAAAACATGAAAGTTGTTCCTTATTTTGTCTAGTTGAATTTCTTTTTTTGAATCACTCCATTTGGAGTTTTGTAGCTCTAGATATGGTCCAAAAACCACAGCTGGCCGGATGCCCATTCTGCAGAAAATACCATATCTACAGTAACAGGAACAGTGATTTCCACTGCCATTTGGGTTAGGTTCTGGCCATAATTTGGGGTAGGTTTCTTCATGAAAGTTGTTTGTCTATGTCTTAACTTGTTGCTGTAAAAATTTCAGGTCAATTGACCATATCTACAGTGAGTTATGGCCAAATGAACAGTTACTGTTCATTTGGTCAATTCTGCAGAATCAGTTGCAGGGTATCCGGATTGGGGCCAAGTTTTGGTCCTCTTGCTTTGGTCTTTTGGGCATAGTTTCTTCAACAAAAATGTGCCATTATAAGCCTAGTTTCATGTCCAATTGGCCAAACACCAATTGGACTAACACAGCCAAAGTTATGGCTGTGTAATTGGACTGAAATTTCAGTCCATTTACTGCTGTCCTAGGGCAGCTTGCAACCTCACTTTGCAATCCTATTTTTCAGTCCATTTAATGGTCAACTTACCTAAAATGGTCACTAATTGACCATTAAAATGCTCTCTAATAATTTCCTAAACCAAGTTTACATTTTGCTCACAAAACCCTAATTCAAATTCATGTTTTATACAAGTTATCTTAGTTAACTTTTAATCCATTATTCTTGTGTTTATAACCTTCCAACATAACTCTAGTTCACTTTAAGCTCATAAAAATACTCCCTTCTATTCCATAGCTAGGGCAGCCGAAATTCAAGATGTCATACACATAGGTTTTTGGTTCATTTAAATTACAATTCTTACTAGTTTCAAGTCCTAAACCATGAAAATAATGAGTTTTTAAGATATAGATGCACTAACCTCAAGTGGCAGAATTTTTCCAAGCCCCAAACTTCAATTTCTTTCTCCTTCTTGGCTGCCAAAAGGTTTAGCAAGGTGCTAGGGCAAATTTTAGTGAAAGGTCTCTAGGGTTTTAGGGTGAAATGAGGAGGGAATTTAAGGTTTGGATTGAAAATCAATGGAGGGAGGAGAGATAGAGGTTTCAGCTGGTTGGGAGTTCAAAGGAAGAAGATGACATTTTTCTTATTTTGGGTCTTCTTTTATCTCTTTATTAGTTAGTCAAATAATGTCTAAATTTTGATTGGTCATAGTTTTTCTTAATGACATCATCATGATGTCATAAATACCCCTTTTCCTCATTTTCTTTTCTTTCCTCCACTACTCATTTTCAATTTAATTTCTAGTAATGTTTATTCATATTTTATATTATATTAATTATTTATTCAACTGGACAAGTCGGCCAAAAATCACCTCTGAAGGCGAAATGACCAAAATGCCCTCCGTTTGGCTTAACGGGTCAAAATTGTCTGTACCGATTGAAAAATTTTTCTAGGTATTTTCTTCGCATTATAATGCCATGGAAACCTCAATAACCCTTCTCTGGAATCCCAAAAATTATTTTATAATTTTTCCCCCGGGTCTAGGGCTCCTCGTTGCGAGAACCGCAACTTCCCTCTGGTTACCCATCGCTAGGCACCTACTGCTTAACTTGGTTGTATTTTATTTCTAAAATTTTTACTAAATTTTTCTTATTAATATTTGAGTTAATTATGGTTCCTGACTTTAATTTAAATATTTTTCCGGACATTCTAGCTGTCCGGACCGACACTGGTCACCGGAACAATAGGATGTACGGAGTGGTTACTGGGAGGGTGTTACATCTACGGTGATACTTTGAGAAATACTTTCTCGCCAACTTCATACTCAATGTCCTTTCTTTTCAAGTCAGCATAAGATTTCTGTCAGTCTGAGGCAACTTTCAAATTGGCCTTTATCGCTTCACCTTTCCTCCTGTCTGCTTTATCGTGTCCGCCCCACTAGCTTATCTTCACCCAATTCAGTCCAACATACAGGTGTTCTGCATTTTCTCCCACACATTGCTTCATAGGGTGCCATTTGTATGCTAGCTTGATAGCTATTATTGTATGCAAATTTTGCCAGTGGAAGGTACCTGTCCCAACTTCTCTTAAACTCAATAACACAACTTCTCAGCATATCCTCGAGGACCTGGATTATTCTTTCTGAATGTCCATCCGTCTGAGGATGAAAAGCGTACTAAAATGGAGTTGTGTGCCCAAGGATTCTTGTAATTTCTTCCAAAATCTAGATGTAAACCTCGAGTCTCTATCAGATATAATGGAAAGTGGAATTCCATGTAGTCTAACTATCTCACTAATGTACAATTCTGCTAGCTTTTCTTGTGAGTAGTCAGTTCTGATTGGCAAAAAATGTACTGATTTGGTCAACCTATCCACAATCACCCATACTGCATCATGCTTCTTCTGAGTGAGAGGTAGACCACTGACAAAGTCCATAGTGACTTGGTCCCATTTCCATTCAGGTATGTTTATGAGCTGTAACAAACCTGATGGAACTTGATTTTCTGCTTTGACTTGCTGACACGTCAAGCATCTAGTTACATAGTCAACTATGTCCTTCTTCATACCTGGCCACCAGTATCGGAGTTTCAAGTCATGGTACATTTTTGTGCTTCCTGGGTGCATAGCATACACACTGTTATGTGCTTTTTTCAAAATACTGGTTTTCAACTCTTTATCATCTGGTACACATACTCTTTCTTTATAGTACAGGCACTCATTTTCTTTCACTTCATATTCAGTTTCCTTCCCCTCAATGATTTTGCCCATAAAAGCCATTAATTTCCCATCTGTCTTCTGCCCATCCTGTATCTATTGTAACAGATTCGGCTTCACTTGCAACTCAGCCAAACTAACTCCATCAATGGAAGGTATCTATTCTTGCTTCCGGAGAGAGCATCAATACAATTTCTAAATGTTTTCTCAAATACCTACATCATTCCTTTCTGTCAAAAATATTTAAATACTGATAAGACTCCATATCGATGTCCAGATAACTTCATCCTCAAGGTGTTCTTTCTAATTTATAGCAATACTGAATTTTCTAAGCTCATAGCAATTTTTGTGGTAATGGTAGTCCACATTAGGGTAACCGAGTCACTTACTCTAGCTACCTTAAAAGTGTAGTCTTTCGATAGGCTAGTTCTGAAGTTTTAAATTTTTGACTAGAATTTTCACATTTATTTCCCAAAATCGTACTCTATTCGGGCGTAACTATATCAAACTATAGATTACTTACAAATATTCTTAGTTTATTTTACCACGAGGAAGCACGTAGCTTTACATAATAATCCCATGTCGATACTGTAAACTGCAGCTTACAATACAAACATCGAGAATATTACATAGTCACTACATTATAACCTCATGAACTAGGTTTTCTACTTCTTTTTCTAATGCCCTCTGCAACTCTGAGTCAATACCTTAACTTTGAAGAATCAAAAGTAAACAGATCTGCATAGTGTCACCTCGACTCTTATGAATGCAATGCATGTATGCACACTAGTTCTTTCAACTTATCTTTGCCTAAGAACGCCTAAACCGTGCTCTGATACCACTAAATGTAACACCCCTCACCCGTCTACAGTGTAGCCGAGCAAGGCGTGCTACACGGCATGCCGGAGCACCTGATTTTATCTGATTTCATTACAGTTCTTGATTTATTTATTCAAAAACTTTATTTAAGGTTTAGGCTATTTTTACTTTTATCAAAATCTAGCTAATTTGGAAATTTCAAAAATTTTAACGATAATCCGACAACGTGCCGACTGTAATTTGGACTAACAGTTTTTCTGAACCTGCCAAAAACAATTTCAATATATACTCAATTTCTCAAACTTAGTTGTCTCAAAAATTTTCAAACATAATGTATCTCAATACAGTATCCAATTTTCTCAGAAATCTTATCAGATTATCAATATCTCAAGATTCACAAGTACAATCTCATTATAACTCAAATTCAATTCACATATTAAAATACTTGCTTTGAGTAGCTTCCATAATTCATAAGTTAATTACATGTGTTTATTTTGTACAAGATATATAAATAATTTCCAATGTACTAGGAATGAACAATATACATGACATGTATAAAATGAGCCCTATCTACATGCATTGCTGAGGAGGTGACATCCTTGTATTCTTCTGACACTTCTGCAGATCTGGACTCCAAAAATCTCAATCGGCAGTCTACTAGTTTTACCTTCAGTACCTGCGTGAGGAAGCAATTCCATCGCGCTAAGCATTTCTGCTTAGTGGTGCAATAGTATAACAAGAAGTAATATATATATATATATACAATTAAAGAAAGAACTAAATCATAATTCAGATACTCATGAATTAATTTAATTTGGTATTGTATTTCTAGCATCAACGATCTCATATACTAGTTTGTTCCTCTTTGGAAGTACTTAGTTTATAACTTTTCAGTAATACTACCCAGTATATAATTTATTCTAACTGTATTGTATTTCAAGTCTCTACGGTTCTGCAATTTATATTTTTGTTATGTTTCTTTGGCTAATTTCTTTTACTCATTCACTCAACACTTAATTTAATTATACTGAAATTTCATTATACTTAACTTAACTTAGCTTCCTGAATTGAATAATATTTTAATTGACTGCCCATGTAGCCTATACACTGACAAGACTGGATAAACGGATATACTAGCACTGGGTACCTAGTACCTCGGGCCGTCACACCATCGGTCACAAAGTGTCTCCTGGTGTGCAAATAGTGTGGCTAAAAAGCCATATAATCAACCAGGCAATAAGCCGAGTATAATAACACAATCTGTATAGCCATAGGCTATTAAAATCATAGTATGGCATAATAAGCCATAAAACACAATATGACGTAAAGTCATTTACAAAACAGCTGTCAGAATCCTATTGGCATGCCAACCTACCCAAACTAGTCAACTAGGCAAATTAGGGCATATTACAAGGTTACGTATTTATTTCTTTATTTTCAGGGTTTACTGGTCATTACACAATTCACTGGTCAATGAAAATATTGACCTTTTTATACATCATGGATAAGTTGATTCTAGTATCAACATGTCACAATTTGCATTTCAATATGCTGCCAATATAGTGCAATTTACCATTTTTACAAGTTGGCATTCATTGCCAAATCACTTCAAGCATCATTTTATGTAATTACCAATTTTCAATTTTAGTGAGCTAGATTGATCTAGCATAAAGTCCTATTTTCCTTGGTTTTTAGCTTTTGGTCAAAGAAGCAAAATTGTAGCTCTATGTCTTATTGCACACGGGGCAAAATTTCAGGTCATTCTAAGTTGTATAGACCAAGATATGGTCAATTTACTAAAGTTGGACAGATTGCACCTTTAGTGCAAAATTTGGTCAATTTCTCAATTTTTGTTTGCAAGATTTGTCTAGCTTAAAGTCCTATTTCTCTTGGTACTATTCCCCTCAATTCATTTCATTAGTCAACCTTTAATGTTGACCCTTGATGCACTCTACGTGAGTCAATTCTAATGTTACCAATATGTCACATTTTATAGCCCTTTAATATTGGTATATGTTACCAATTTCATTTCTAAGTGTATTGCATTTTATTGCAATTTACTGGATTTCGGTGTACTATTTTGACCTAGCCGGACGACCTAGTTCCCTCAGTTTTTGGGTTTCGGTCCAAACTACAAACTTGTAGGTCTATGTCTTATGGAACGCGGGGCAAAATTTCAGGTCATTCTGAGTTATGTAGAGCAAGTTATGGTCATTTTACTATTGCTGGTCAAAATGTATCAAAATTGGTCACTTTAGGTCATTTTTGGTCATTTTAGGTTCGGCTAGTTTTTGGACCAGAACTTGTGCAAGCTTTTTGATTTGCTTATGGTCATTTCTGGGCTTTGGTGTCTTCATAAGACTTCTAGATATAGGTCTTAACTATTCATGGTCAAAATTTCAGGTCAATTGGACCTGTTTTGAGTGAGTTATGGCCTAAACACTAATTGCTGCCCAAATGGTCAGTTTTCAGGCCTTAAATGCACTAATCCGGATTTGGTCACTTTTTAAGGTCAGTTTCTAGGCAGAATTTTGGCAACCTTTCTACATGAAAGTTGGCTTATTTGGTGTCTAGTTTCACCCCATATTGGCCTCATACCAATTGGGTTCATAGTTTGGCACTTATGGCCTCATTTAGGTGCTGCCTTCAATACACAACTTGCACAAAGCTCATACACTCCCAATTTAATGTTCCTTCTCCTCCTCATTACTACAATATTCAATCAACAACACTTCCATACATATATTGTACACAATCCCAGCAAAAATTCTGGGCAGAATACTTAAGTGCACAAGGCACACAATACACCATTAAACTTTAATATTTACATCCACCCAAATTCAACATACTTCAATGTTAATATTACACATATACTTCAACATATTCATACTTCAACATCACTTACACTTGCTGCCCACAAATTGACATTCACATATATCATTAATAACCATATATTCACACACAATTTCATGCTATTAGGGGCTGCCAAACATGCCAGTTTGCTCAAGGCTTCAAGGTTCCATTTCACACCTTTAATCTAAACACTACATGTACATACTTGTGAACAAACTTACTACAACTTTCATTTGGACAATTCAACCTTCATTTTCATTCATTAGAAGTAAAAATAACTCAAGCTCAACAAGGGTTCATGGCTGCCCAAAATGAAGCAACATCACAAATCTCCAATAATTGTTTCAAACCATAATTTAAATTTCTCAATTTCAATCAATTCAAGTCCTATCACTTCCCATATATATACCCATATCAAACATCATCTTTAAACTCATCTACATCATTTAAACACATCAAAATCCCATGAACGTCTTAGCTGCTGAAATGAAGGGCTCACCAAATATACATTGATTTACTCAATTTCTTCACAAATCAACTCACCCAAAGCTCAAAACAAGATCTAATGAAAGAAAATGGGGAGATTAAGCACTAACCTCATCTTGGGCTTGATTAAACTTCACCAAAACTCCTCTTTCTTGCTTCCTACATTCTGCCCATGATGTGTAGAACAAGTTTAATGAAGGACTCTTGAAGAAATGATGGCTTGATTAATGGTGCATGAAGGCTTGTATATGGGCATCCATGGATGAAGCTTGGAGAACTTGAATTTGGCCATGGGTGTTTGGATAAAGAAATGGAAGGCTTTTGGGTCATGAATTCTGTCCACTTAAGTATTTATACCCTTCACTAATGTAGATTAATGAATATAATATTTACCACTCACTTTAGGTTAATATTAGAATAATTAAACTTATGGTTATTTTAATCATGTCCCCATAATTTCTTTTAATTACATTATGTATAAAACTTCTTATTTTCATGACATTTTCAAATTTTAATACTACTTATTTTTCATGGATATTTAGGTCAAAGATCAACTCTAGGTGTCAATTGACCAAAATGCCCCTCTTCGGGTCAAGTTCGGACTTTTTCGGTAACACCGATTTACTCCCTGTACCGCCGATTTCTTTAATTTTTATTTTTTGTTTATACTAACTTTCTAATTTTTCTTTGACATTTTCTAAGTGTAATATCATTTATTTTTAATGGAGATTGAGGTCAAAAGGCAACACTATGTGTCAAATGACCAAAATACCCCACTTCGGGTTATATTCCCGATTTTTCGGTAATACCGATTTTTTTCTGTTTCTCGATTTTTCATTTTTCTTTGTACTAATTTATTAATTTTTCTTTAATAATTCTAGTGTCAATTATATTTCAATATACCTTTACTTACGTCCCGAAATTAAATTTCAAGGGTTTCATGGTCTGGCCTGAACGGCCTTCCAGTCATGTCACCCATCGCTGTCTTAGCTGCTTAACTTAGTTTCATTTTCTCTCTTTCATTTTTCTTTAATTTTTCTTGTATTTTCTTTTTATTTATTTCATCATTATATGTCTGTTCACTATCATCGAAGTGTAGTTCCAGACATCCTAACTTTCCTGGACTGTTATTTGACTACTGGAGCAATAGAATGTACAGAACACGTACAGTGGGGATGTTACAACCAGTGTCAGTTCGGACAACTAGAACGTCTGGAAAAATGTTTAGACTAAAGTGAGGAACCATAATTAACTCAAATATTAATAAGAAAAATTTAGGAAAAATTTTAGAAATAACATACAACCAAGTTAAATGAGCCGGTGCCCTAGCGATGTGTAACACCCCAAAGTTCGATAGTGCGTTCTGCTGCTCCGGTGACCAGTGCTGTCCGGACAGCTAGGATGCCTAGAACCACACTTCAATATGGGTGAGGAGACATAAAATAATGAAATACAAGAAAAGGAAATACAAGAAAAACAAAGGAAAATCATAGCAAAGAAATGTAACCAAGTTAAGCGAGCCGAAAAACCTAGCAATGGGTGACCGCACCGAGAAGTCACGGCGTGGACCGTTGACTAGCCCTAGACTGCGGGGAACCTTGGAAAACATTTTTAGGACATAAATAGAACCTTATTGAAGTATAAATCTCATTAGAAAGATTAAAGAAAAATTAAATAATTAGTACAAAGAAAAGTGAGAAATCGAAAAACAGACAAAATACGGTTTTACCGAAAAATCGGGAATGCAACCCGAACAGGGGCATTATGGTCATTCGACATCCCGAAGTATCTTTTGACCTAAATGTCCATTAAAAATAAATAGTATTACACTTAGAAAATAAAATGAAAAATTAAATTGGTGGTACCTAAAATAAATAGTGGAAATAATGGGTTAAATGTGGAATAAATGGGAATTTGGCTTATTATATTGTTAAATGGGTGAGTGGTCCACTAATGAATAAATTAAACATGTAATGGGGCAGGTGTAAGTAAAAAATGCCATCTGAAATTCCATCTCCCTCAAATCCTCTCAAATGGCCGAATTGAAGAACCCTTGAAATCTCCATGAACGTTTTCTTTGAGCTTGATTTCCTCCCTCCATTTCAACTCCATTCACTTAGGTTCTTTCATGAAAAATGGTCTACACACCACAAGGAAGATATTGATACCAATTTTGAGAAGTTTGGTGAAGGTTTAGCAATTTACAATTAAAGGTAAGTTTGCATTTTTGAGAAGTTCTTTGTTAAAGTTTATGTTTATGTTATGGGTGTTAGTTTGGTGGAGGAAAATTTTGAGTTTGAAGGGTTATTATTGTTTCCATTTTGGACAGCCATGGGGTCACGTTTTTGATGATTTAATATGCATATAATTGATGAGAAATAATGTTGATCATGGTGATTTAGTAACCTAGTGATTTACTTCATGTTTATATGGTGATTTATGCACTTGAATGGGAAATTGTATATTGGTACGGCAATGGGATGTTGAAGAATGGTTTGTGGCAGCTTGTGGACACTTGAGTGATGGTGTATATTGAAGGAAGTGTGGGCAGAATATTGACCTAGAAGGATTGATGATATGTATGTAAATTAATGTTGTAAAGTGTATGTAAGGTTTGTAATGTTTAGGTGTGTTTGTAATGGTAATTAGAAATTGTAATTGTGAATGATATTTGGTGTGTTGAGGGTGATTGGAATCTGCCCAAAATAATGCTTATGTAATGTAGAAAATGTTTTTGGTAATGTGCCAAAACAGTTTGGTAGGGTATGGAAGTAAACCTTGCAAGGTAAATAATGTGTTTGAAGTTGGGGTGTGAAATGCATATTGAGGGCAGTGTATGTTTTAGTCTATAACCTTGAATGTGTAATCTCAATTGGTATGAGACCAATTTGAGGTGAAACTAGGCACAAAATGTGCCAACTTTCATTGAGAAACCATGCCAAAATTCTGCTTGCAAGGTGACCTAAAAAAATGACCAATTCGGATTAGGTGCAATTAGGACCTGAAAAATGACCAATTGGGCAGCAGTGAGTGTTTAGGCCATAACTCACTCAAACCAGGTCCAATTGACCTGAAATTTTGACCAAGAATAGTTAAGACCCATACCTACAAGTCTTATGAAGACACCAAAGCCCAGAAATGACCATAAGCAAGTCAAACAACTTGCACAAGTTCGGGTCCAAAAACTGGCCGAACCAGAGTTGACCAAATTGACCAAAAATTGACCTAATTGGTACCATTTGACCAGCAATAGTGTAATTACCATAACTCGGTCTACTTAACTCGGATTGACCTGAAATTTTGCACCATGGTCCATAAGACCTAAATCTACAAGTTTGTAGTTTCGACCGAGACCCGAAAACCGAGGAACTAGATCGTCCGGTTAGGTCAAACCAGTGTCCCTAATCCAAAGAATTTGCATTAAAATGCACTAAGCAAGGAAATGACTTTGGTAAAACGTACCAAACCTAAAACCCTATCGAATGTGACATATTAACGACACTAAAACCTAATTTACCTAAAACGCAACGAGGGTCGGTATATTAGGTGATTAAATGAATAATTGAGTTCAGTGTACTATTTACCAAACGCCATCGATAGAGACAGTTTAATTTAGTACTGAAACACTTCAAATTGTGTTTCTCAGCTAACAAGGACTCAGCAAAAGGGAAAGAAATACTGAGTCAAGACCAGGAGACAAATATCAGAGGTTTGTGCACAATGGCTATTTCTTTTGAATTTTTCAATTGAAATAAATATTGAATATTTGTATATTATTGTTTTAAATTGTGTTTGTGCACAACAACTGTTTCTTTTGAATTATTTTCAATGGAAATAAATATTGACTATTTGCATATCATTGTTTTAAATTGTGGAAATGTGTTTGGTGAACACTTATTGATTGAAAAACATTGTGAATGGTTTGAAACTGTGAAAAATTGTTTGAATGATATTGATGGAAACTTATTGATTGAAAAGCACTGTAAATGGTTTTTGTGGAAATTGAAGTTAATTATGAATTGGGTTGCCATTTTATGAATGAAACTATGAGTTTGAAAATTTATTGGATTCTCACGAATCATTTGAATAAAATGTTTGGAATTGATTTTGTGTTCACACTTAGCATGACAGTATCGTATCATTCCTTCTCCATTTATGGAGTTGTGATCGTTTATTTCCTTCTCCATTTATGGAGTCGTGATCGTTTATTTTTCCCTCTCTGGTTTACCAGTTGAGGTGATCGGATGAGTACTCATTATATAGCTAGCTCCCCTTCCTCATTGATTTCGATTAGTGAGGTTGTGATTGCTTTGTCGTGGTGTACAACGCGGCATTGATCGGAAAATTGTGTCATGACTTAAGTTGTGAATGAATTGGCAACACTGTATTCTTAAATTATTCGACTAAATTGCGTTATTATGTATTGTGAGATTGTGAAATTGATTTAAACTCTTGTTGACATATACTGTCTATTGAATTCAACCATGATCTGACTTATTGAAAATTATTGTGATATTGACAAATGGAGTTTAAATTCTTGTTGACATTTATTGTCTTGAATTTAACTATGATTTTAAGTATCCACTATTTACATGACTTATGAATTGTGATTTGAAATTGTATTTGGTAAATGTTGTGCACCATCGAGACATTGTCTCAAATGATAGCTTTTATCATTGCCGCAGTAGAGAGTCGACAGGCAAAGCAGACTAGGCCGCATATACCTCCAATGAGAGATTTCTGGTATAATGAGTATACCAATATTTTGCATTTTGTAATCAGAATGTATGACATCGTATGTACATATTGTTTTGGTTTTGAGCTTGTAAATTAAATTGTACATTGAAGTTGTAAAATAATTATGAGTTGTTTTGGATTGTAAAAGCTATATTATATTTCCTTATCTCGGACTTTGAAAAGTTTCTATGGAATTGAGTTGATAAATTGTTGTGTTGAGAAATGTACTGAGTTGAGATTTGGAAATATATTGAAGTGTGCTTTTATAGGTTTTCAAGAACTGCTTTTGTCCAAAATACAAATGGCACTCTGCCAAAATTTTCTGAAATTCGGATAAACCAAAAGAGTTAGTTGTTTCACTTGATTCACCAAAGTTTTTAACACACTGTAAATAGTGCTCACCATCAGTAAAAGAAATAAGAAAAGTTTTTAAAATCCCTTGTAGTGTATTTAATGGGTTATCGAGACGGAGTTGGTAATTCATTAGGTATACTACGGATCATGTTATGCCTTACAGAGGGGTAGGGTGTGACATGTTTTAGTGGTATCGAGCAAAGTTTTTAAATTCATTTTCACCTGTTGTTTGAATGTTCTTTCTCCATAGTACAACTGCTCAATATCATTGTTTGATACATACAGTACATTACAGTATAAATATGCACTAACGAGAGTGAATATCCTTGTGTTATTGTTCAGGAAAGCTAAAATCCTCGCATTGAATATGGAAGAGGGTGATCGTTCAGTCGATCAGTCTATTGAGGCTGAGGTGCAAGGGGATGCCCCAGGCCTACAAAATGTTAGTGGTTCAAAGAAGCCCTGCAAGATCGCAGTTTCTGCTTCCGATTAGCTCAGCAGATGGCTGCAATATTCCAACAAATGGCTGGTAACGCGCCTACTCAAGTCCCAATACAGACACCAGTGGTACAACCACAGTCTCCTACAAGGCAGTATGACAAATTGATGAAGTATGGGGCTACAGAGTTTAAGGGGACAGTAGATCCTCTAGAAGCTGAACAGTGGTTAGAGAGGATGGATAGGGTGTTCAAGAAACTTCATTGTACAGAGGAGCTCAGACTTGAATACTCAGTATCCTTACTACAGGGAGATGCTTATGACTGGTGGAAAACCATTCCCCACAGTCTGGTAGAGCCTGCAGTGCTAACATGGAATGACTTCCTCAGGGAATTCAGGCAGAAATATGTCCCTGATGCCTATATAGACCAGAAGCTGCAAGAATTTTTAAGTCTGAAACAGGGGAACAGATCAGTGGCTGAGTATGAAAGAGAATTCTCTCGCCTTAGCCACTATGCAGTAAATTTGCTTGCTACCAGCAGGGAGAGATGCAAGAGGTTTGAAACTGGCTTGAAGCCCGATCGTCAGTACAAGTGCTCGGCTTCAAACACACTAACTTCTCTGAACTTGTTTCTCAAGCCCTAGAGTTGGAAAGAGTTGAGTTTGAGACTGCTCCTGAGAAAAAGAGATCAGAGAAGACAGATGAAGAGGGAAAGTCAGTAGAACAGAGTTCCAGTGGTCCTACTGGAAAGAGGAAGAACTATGAGGGACACAACAGAGGTGGCAAGAAGTCGGCTAGGGGAGGACATTCAGGACAGAAACCTCCTTTATCTGGTCAGCATAGTACCGGAGGTTCCTACCATTCCCGCCAATGTGAAAATTGTGGAAGATATCATGGTGGGATATGCTATAAGGCTATTGGAGCCTGTTATAACTGTGGAGGCATAGGACACTTTGCCAAGGACTGCACCAGTAGTCGCAGAGTTGGACCACCTCCTACTACTGCAGAAGGGTCAGTTCAGAGCCCTGTCACCAGAAGTTCACAACCACCCAGCAGAGGTAGAGGCAGGGGTAGAGGTAACCAAAGAGCAGCCAAGGCACAGTAAAACATTCAGAGCAAGATAGTGCTCCAGTCAGAGTCTATGCCATGAGACAGAGAGAAGTGGCCGAGACATCTGATGTCGTGGCTGGTACCTTCTCAACTTTTAACCAAGATGTGTTTGTGTTAATCGATCTGGGTTCTACCCATTCTTATGTGTGTGCTAGCATCATTGATTGCATTGCTGCTCCAGGTACAAAAATGGATTTTGAGGTGCTAGTAACAAGTCCGCTAGGACAGGAGGTCGGGGAAATAAATTTTGATGCATTTGTGACTAGTCCTTTAGGATAAGGATTGTGATAACAAGTGAAATTAGTTTTGGAAGAGTTTATCGGCGAAAAGTATTTGCTGACACACCATAAAATTATAAGCTAATTGGCGAGCCTACTTAATGTAAGGCAAGAGGACGTAAAAATAAGTTACAGAAATAGAATTGCTCTAGATGAAGGCAGAGATGTTACTGTTAGTAATTGTTAATGGATATTGTAATCAGAATAAGTTCGGATATCAGTGAATTCGAAAAGGATAAAAGATAGGAAAGTTTGATCTATTGAGTAAGCTGCAGATTTCAGTACTAACTTGAGATTATTGTGTAGAGCTACGTACTACCCGATAGTATTCATAGATGTGAATAGTTGCCAACGACTGCTTTTTTGTTTAGTTATGCCGTGAGAATTTAATTGTTAGAAATAAGTTTGAAAATCCTACTTAGGATCTAAAACTCAAAAGTTAGAATATCGAAAGGTTCTGATCAGATACAAAGGAAGTAAGTTATAGAATATTGACAAATAAAAAGAGTTACGGAAGTAGAGATTTGAACAGTTGATTCATATGTAACAAAGAAATATTACGAATGTGAGGAAGACTATGGATTAGAATGGTCAGAGGACCAATGACTGATGAATGATTCTAACATGACCTCAAGGGTCATTCAAGAAGCAACGTGAATCGAAATATTAGACAGCATAATAGTAAGAGGAGATTGGTGTTATCCAAACAAATCAAACATTGTATTAGATTGTTAAAAGACTTATACAAATTTGAAGAAAAGAAGATTATACGATCATATAAAAAGGGGAAAATAAACGTATGACTATTGTAAGATGGCCATTGGGTAAAATTTCGTGTACGAAATTTATTTAATTGGGGGGGAGAATTGTAACACCCCAAAGTTCGATAGTGCTCTGTCTGCTCGGTGACTGATCTTTGACTGGACAGCTAGGATGCCTAGAACCACACTTCAATATGGGTGAGGAGACATAAAATAATGAAATACAAGAAAAGGAAATACAAGAAAAACAAAGGAAAAATCATAGCAAAGAAATGTAACCAAGTTAAGCGAGCCGAAAAACCTAGCGATGGGTGATCATGACGGAAGTCACGGCGTGGACCGATTACTAGCCCTAGATCATGGGAACCTTGGAAAACATTTTTAGGACATAAATAGAACCTTATTGAAGTATAAATCTCATTAGAAAGATTAAAGAAAAATTAAATAATTAGTACAAAGAAAAGTGAGAAATCGAAAAACAGACAAAATACGGTTTTACCGAAAAATCGGGAATGCAACCCGAACAGGGGCATTATGGTCATTCGACATCCCGAAGTATCTTTTGACCTAAATGTCCATTAAAAATAAATAGTATTACACTTAGAAAATAAAATGAAAAATTAAATTGGTGGTACCTAAAATAAATAGTGGAAATAATGGGTTAAATGTGGAATAAATGGGAATTTGGCTTATTATATTGTTAAATGGGTGAGTGGTCCACTAATGAATAAATTAAACATGTAATGGGGCAGGTGTAAGTCAAAAATGCCATCTGAAATTCCATCTCCCTCAAATCCTCTCAAATGGCCGAATTGAAGAACCCTTGAAATCTCCATGAACGTTTTCTTTGAGCTTGATTTCCTCCCTCCATTTCAACTCCATTCACTTAGGTTCTTTCATGAAAAATGGTCTACACACCACAAGGAAGATATTGATACCAATTTTGAGAAGTTTGGTGAAGGTTTAGCAATTTACAATTAAAGGTAAGTTTGCATTTTTGAGAAGTTCTTTGTTAAAGTTTATGTTTATGTTATGGGTGTTAGTTTGGTGGAGGAAAATTTTGAGTTTGAAGGGTTATTATTGTTTCCATTTTGGACAGCCATGGGGTCACGTTTTTGATGATTTAATATGCATATAATTGATGAGAAATAATGTTGATCATGGTGATTTAGTAACCTAGTGATTTACTTCATGTTTATATGGTGATTTATGCACTTGAATGGGAAATTTTATATTGGTACGGCAATGGGATGTTGAAGAATGGTTTGTGGCAGCTTGTGGACACTTGAGTGATGGTGTATATTGAAGGAAGTGTGGGCAGAATATTGACCTAGAAGGATTGATGATATGTATGTAAATTAATGTTGTAAAGTGTATGTAAGGTTTGTAATGTTTAGGTGTGTTTGTAATGGTAATTAGAAATTGTAATTGTGAATGATATTTGGTGTGTTGAGGGTGATTGGAATCTGCCCAAAATAATGCTTATGTAATGTAGAAAATGTTTTTGGTAATGTGCCAAAACAGTTTGGTAGGGTATGGAAGTAAACCTTGCAAGGTAAATAATGTGTTTGAAGTTGGGGTGTGAAATGCATATTGAGGGCAGTGTATGTTTTAGTCTATAACCTTGAATGTGTAATCTCAATTGGTATGAGACCAATTTGAGGTGAAACTAGGCACAAAATGTGCCAACTTTCATTGAGAAACCATGCCAAAATTCTGCTTGCAAGGTGACCTAAAAAAATGACCAATACGGATTAGGTGACATTAGGACCTGAAAAAATGACCAATTGGGCAGCAGTGAGTGTTTAGGCCATAACTCACTCAAACCAGGTCCAATTGACCTGAAATTTTGACCAACAATAGTTAAGACCCATACCTACAAGTCTTATGAAGACACCAAAGCCCAGAAATGACCATAAGCAAGTCAAACAACTTGCACAAGTTCGGGTCCAAAAACTGGCCGAACCAGAGTTGACCAAATTGACCAAAAATTGACCTAATTGGTACCATTTGACCAGCAATAGTGTAATGACCATAACTCGGTCTACTTAACTCGGATTGACCTGAAATTTTGCACCGCGGTCCATAAGACCTAAATCTACAAGTTTGTAGTTTCGACCGAGACCGAAAACCGAGGGAACTAGATCGTCCGGTTAGGTCAAACCAGTGTCGAATCCAAGAATTTGCATTAAAATGCACTAAGCAAGGAAATGACTTTGGTAAAACGTACCAAACCTAAAACCCTATCGAATGTGACATATTAACGACACTAAAACCTAATTTACCTAAAACGCAATGAGGGTCGGTATATTAGGTGATTAAATGAATAATTGAGTTCAGTGTACTATTTACCAAACGCCATCGATAGAGACAGTTTAATTTAGTACTGAAACACTTCAAATTGTGTTTCAACCTAACAAGGACTCAAAGAAAAGGGAAAGAAATACTGAGTCAAGACCAGGAGACAAATATCAGAGGTTTGTGCACAACGACTATTGCTTTTGAATTTTTCAATTGAAATAAATATTGAATATTTGTATATTATTGTTTTAAATTGTGTTTGTGCACAACAACTATTTCTTTTGAATTATTTTCAATGGAAATAAATATTGACTATTTGCATATCATTGTTTTAAATTGTGGAAATGTGTTTGGTGAATACTTATTGATTGAAAAACATTGTGAATGGTTTGAAACTGTGAAAAATTGTTTGAATGATATTGATGGAAACTTATTGATTGAAAAGCACTGTAAATGGTTTTTGTGGAAATTGAAGTTAATTATGAATTGGGTTGCCATTTTATGAATGAAACTATGAGGTTGAAAATTTATTGGATTCTCACGAATCATTTGAATAAAATGTTTGGAATTGATTTTGTGTTCACACTTAGCATGACAGTATCGTATCATTCCTTCTCCATTTATGGAGTTGTGATCGTTTATTTCCTTCTCCATTTATGGAGTCGTGATCGTTTATTTTTCCCTCTCTGGTTTACCAGTTGAGGTGATCGGATGAGTACTCATTATATAGCTAGCTCCCCTTCCTCATTGATTTCGATTAGTGAGGTTGTGATTGCTTTGTCGTGGTGTACAACGCGGCATTGATCGGAAAATTGTGTCATGACTTAAGTTGTGAATGAAGTGGCAACACTGTATTCTTAAATTATTCGACTAAATTGCGTTATTATGTATTGTGAGATTGTGAAATTGATTTAAACTCTTGTTGACATATATCGCTCATTGAATTCAACCATGATCTGACTTATTGAAAATTATTGTGATATTGACAAATGGAGTTTAAATTCTTGTTGACATTTATTGTCTTGAATTTAACTATGATTTTAAGTATCCACTATTTACATGACTTATGAATTGTGATTTGAAATTGTATTTGGTAAATGTTGTGCACCACTGAGACATTGTCTCAGCGATAGCTTTTATTGTCGCCGCAGTAGAGAGTCGACAGCATACAGACTAGGCTGCATATACCTCCAGCGAGAGATTTCCTGGTATAATGAGTATACCAATATTTTGCATTTTGTACTGTAATGTATGACACTGTATGTACATATTGTTTTGGTTTTGAGCAGTTGTAAATTAAATTGTACATTGAAGTTGTAAAATAATTATGAGTTGTTTTGGATTGTAAAAGCTATATTATATTTCCTTATCTCAGACTTTGAAAAGTTTCTATGGAATTGAGTTGATAAATTGTTGTGTTGAGAAATGTACTGGAGTTGAGATTTGGAAATATATTGAAGTGTGCTTTTTACAGGTTTTCTGAAGAACTGTTTTGTCCAAAATACAAATGGCACTCTGCCAAAATTTTTACAGAAATTCCAGATAAACCAAAAGAGTTAGTTGTTTCACTTCAGTTCACCAAAGTTTTTAACACACCTGTAAATAGTGCTCACCACTGTAAAAGAAATAAGAAAAGTTTTTAAAATCCCTTGTAGTGTATTTAATGGGTTATCAGTAGACGGAGTTGGTAATTCATTAGGTATACTACGGGATCATGTTATGCCTTACAGAGGGGTAGGGTGTGACACGATGGGTAAGCCAGTGGAAAGTTGCGGTTCTCGCAACTAGGAGCCCTAGACTTGGGGAAAAATTCATAAAATAATTTTTGGGACTCCAGAGAAATGTCATTGAGGTTCCTATGGCATTAGAATGCTAAGAAAATGCTTAGAAAAATTTTTTAATTTGTCATACCCTACCCCTCTGTAAGGCATAACATGATCCCGTAGTATACTTAATGAATTACCAACTTCGTCTACTGATAACCCATTAAATACACTACAAGGGATTTTAAAACTTTTCTTACTTCACTTTATAGTGGTGAGCATTATTTACAGGTGTTAAAAACTTTCTGTGAACTGACTTGAAACAGTTAACACATTTAGACTATTAGTAATTTCTGTAAAAATTTTGGCAGAGTGCCATCTATATTTTGGATAAAACAGTTCTTCAGAAAACCTATAAAAAGCACTTCAATATATTTCCAAATCTCAACTCTAACATATTTCTCAGCACAACATATTTCTCAACTCAAATCCACAGTGATTTTTCAAAAACTGAGATACAAGAAATATAATACAATTTTTACAAGTCAAAATAACTCATAATTTACTTTACAACTTCAATGTACAATTTTAATTTACAACTGCTCAAACCAAGAACAAAATATACATACAGTGAATATACATTACAGTACAAAATGCAAAATATGGTATACTCATTATACCCGAAAATCTCTCGCTGGATGTACTAGCAGCCTAGTCTCACGCTCGTCTGTCTGCCTACTGCGATAAAGAATAAAAGCTATCGCTGAGATAATGTCTCAGTGGTGCACAACATTAACCAAATACAGCTTTAAATCACAATTCATAAGTTAAATAAATAGTGGATACTTAAAAACCATAGTTAAATTCAAGACAATAATGTCATAAGGAATTTAACACAATATCACCATAAATCTCAGAAATCACAACATAGTTAAATTCAAAAGACAGTGAATGTCAATAAGAATTTAAACTCCATTTCACAATCTTACAATACGTATCAATAAATCACACACAGCTTAATCATGTTCCAAAGTTCAATTCGTCCCAAAAGCCGATGGCTAATGAGGTATTCAATTCGTCCCAGAAGTCGATGACTAATGAGGAATAACATAGCTAGCTAGCAAAATTATGAGTACTCATCCAATTCGTCCTCAACAGGCACACACCTCAACACTTCAGCCAGAGAGGGAATTCAATTCATCCCACTAGACAAGCTAGCGAGGAATACAATCAATGTGCATGATAGCTGTGGTTTTAAACCATTTACAGTGCTTTTCAATAAAAAAGTATCCATCAAATATCATTCAAACAATTTTTCACAGTTTCACAATTTAAAACAATAATATACAAATAGTTATAATTTATTTCAATTGAAAATAATTCAAAAGAAATAGCTGTTGTGCACAAACCTCTGATAACTATCTCCTGGTCTTGACTCAGTGTTTCCTTCCCTTTTCCTGAGTCTTTGCTAATTGAGAAACACAATTTGAAGTGCTTCAGTATTCATTTAAACTGTCTGTAATGATAATGCTTGATAAGTAATTCACTGAATTCTAATATTTGCTTAGTCAACCTAATATGTCGACCCTCGATGCATTCTAGGTAAATTAGGTTTTAATGTTATTAATATGTCACATTCGATAGTATTTTAGGGTTGGTACATGTTACCAAATTCATTTCTATGTATTTTGCGTTTTCTTGCAATTTGTCGAATTCCGGGATACTAGTTTGACCTAGCCGGACGACCTAGTTCCCTCAGTTTTCGGGTTTCGGTCAAAACTACAAACTTGTAGATCTATGTCTTATGGAACGCGGGGCAAAATTTCAGGTTATTCTAAGTTATGTAGACCAAGTTATGGTCATTTTACTATTGCTGGTCAAATTTCACCAAAATTGGTCATTTTAGGTCATTTTAGGTTCGGCTAGTTTTTGGACCCGAACTTTTGCAAGCTGTTTGACTTGCTTATGGTCATTTCTGGGCTTTGGTGTCTTCATAAGACTTGTAGATATGGGTCTTAACTATTCATGGTTAAATTTTCAGGTCAATTGGACCTGTTTTGAGTGAGTTATGGCCTAAACACTAACTGCTGCCCAAATGGTCAATTTTCAGGCCTCAATTGCACTTAATCCGGATTTGGTCATTTTTTTCAAGCTATCTTGCAAGCAGAATTTTGGCAAGCTTCCTTCATGAAAGTTGGCATGTTTTGTGCCTAGTTTCACCTCCAATTGGTCTCATACCAATTGGAGCCACACAATTAAAGTTATAGGCCTAAAATTCAAACTACCTTATTGCAATTCTTGCATAGACATCAAGGATCACTTTTAACACTCACCAAACTCAACATTCAAACCAATTCTGGTTGTACCACAACCTAAACATAATTTACAACATTTTATAGGTCATTTTGGCAGCTTACAATTACATTCATTGTGCACCTATAAGTGCAGAATTTGTCCAACTCAATTTACAACAATTCAATCACCAATTCATGCTCATTTACATATCCAACTTCACACCATCATACATGCACTCAAACTGCCATAACAACCAACACATTTTAACATCATTATTCCATAAACCAAGCATGAATTCCAGCATTCCTCAAGAGTTAGCAAACTGCCACAATGGTACACTTACATTCCATTACTTTCCAAGCTTTAAATTTCATTTTACATTTACATATACTAAGTATACATCACCCAAACAATTTCTTACACAATATACATTTAATCAATCATTTAATTCACCATTTACAAGCACAAATAAACTGCCTTCAAGGTGTTTTCATGGCTACCAAAAGTACAGACTCCCATTCAACATCAAACCTCAAAATTTTCTCCATAAATCAAACATCCATAACATCCTTACAAACTTTAACAAAGCAATAATCATAAACTCAAACTTACCTATTATTGGGACTTGCTAAATCTTCACTAAAACTTCTTAATATTGGTATCTACTTCTTCCTTGTGAAGTGGGGATCAAGATTAATGAAGGAACTTTGGTGTTTGGGGGTGAAATGGAGGAGATGATGAAGCTTCTTCAAGTTTCGGCCATGGAGGTTGTGAGGGAATTCAATTCGGCATGGGAGGAGAATGGAGGTTGAAGATGAAGTTTAGTGGATTAATCTTCCCACTAAATACATATTATAATCCTTAGTGGTCCACTTACACAAAATCAATTATATTTTATGTTTAAATGTGATAATTAGTCAATTTACCCTCCATTTTTACTATTTACATTAGGTACCCCTAAATTAATTTTTCATTATATTTTCCGATTGTAATATTATTTATTTTTAATGGAAATTTAGGTCAAAAGACAATTCAGGATGTCAAATGACCACAATGCCCCTGTTCGGGTTGCATTCCCGATTTTTCGGTAACATCGGGTTTTGTCCGTTTTTCGATTTCTCACTTTTCTTTGTACTAATTATTTAATTTTTCTTTGATATTTCTAATGATATTTATACTTCAATAGGGGTCTATTTAAGTCCTAAAAATATTTTTCAGGGTTCCCCGCAGTCCAGGGCTAGTCAACGGTCCATGCCGTGACTTCCCGGTGTGGTCACCCATCTCTAGGGTTCTCGGCTCGCTTAACTTGGTTGCATTTCTTTACTATTTTTTTTCCTTTGTTTTTCTTGTATTTTCTTTTCTTGTATTTCATTATTTTATGTCTCCTTACTCATATCGAATTGTAGTTCTAGGCATCCTAACTGTCCGGACAACACTGGTCACCGAAACAATAGTATGCACTACCGAAAATAGGGGTGTTACACAATTGGTACAGAAAATTTTGGTCTATTAAGCCAAACGGAGGGCATTTTGGTCATTTCGCCTTCAGAGGTGATTTTTTGCTGACTTGTCCAGTTAAGTAAATAATTATTATGACACAAAATATGAATAAATATTGCTAAAAATTAAATTGAAATTAAGTAGAGAAGGAAAGGAAAGAAAATGAGATTAAATGATAATTTTGACTTCACATGATGTCATCAACCCTTTATCCACCAATCAAAATTAAGCCACCACTTAAATTAACTAATAAAAGAAGATAAAAGACACAAAGAAAAGAAAAAGCAATATGCTCCTTCTCCCTCAAAACCAACCGAACTCCATGGACACACCACCATAGTTCAAGCTTCAAAGCTTGGAAAACTTGCTTATCTTGCACCAAAAGCCTTAGATCCCTTCAATAAAAATTACCCCCACACCTTGTAAGAGTGTTTGGCAGCAAAGAAAAGCCAAGAAAGTGAAGTTTAAACTTGGGAGAATTCTGCTCAAAAAAGGTTAGTGTCCAATTCTTGTTCCTTTTGTTTTAATTCATGTTCAATGGCATGAATTGTGTAGGAAATATAAGAAAATAAAACAAACAAGTGTGTGTGTGCACCTTATAAATTTTGGCAGCTAGGGTTAGCTAGGGTTTAATGATTTTGCGTGGTAGAAAAATGGTTATGAGCAGCCTTTGGTAGTGGATGGGGTGTTGAACATAATTAAGTGAAATGCAAGAATTGTGCATGTATGAAATAAAAAAAAAATTGGACACTTGAACAATTCTAGGGTTTTCTCATGTGATGGTTCATTAACCTTGTAATGGTCAATTAGTGACCATTTAAATGTGTATAATGAGGAAATGAAGTGAGTTGAGGCTTGGCATTTGTGTATGGGTGAGCTGCCTTGGCTGACCTACAGGACTGAGTGTGAGTCCAGTAGGTTTAGGTAGCTATAAATGGAGTTGTAGAAGTTCAATTGGTGCAAGGCCAATTGGACATGAAACTAGACACATAATGGCACAACTTTGGTGAAGAAACCCTAGCCAGAAAACCAAACTAAGTTGACCTAAAAATTGCCCTAATCCGGGTGACTTGCATTCTACCTAGGCAAAATGACTAAAAGGACAGTATTTATTTATTTGGTCATAACTCAATGTAGAAAGGTCCATTGGCTTGAAATTTTACCAGCAGAAAGCTGAGACATAGAACTACAACTTTTATGAAGAACACAAATACAAATTCTGACCATAACCTAGTCAAATAGCCAACCAAACTTAGGTTACCAAATCTGGCAGAACCAGTTATGGTGTTTAGGCCATAACTTGAGCTACAAAACTCCAAATGGAGTGATTCAAAAAAGGAAATGTAACTAGACACAATAAAGAACAACTTTCATGAAGACAATTTTGCCAAATTCCTACTGTACAAATTACTAATGGAATAGAAAACTTAGTGCTTGAATTCTGAAAATTGTGAATAATCAACACTAAGCTTAGAAATGGTATTGGCAACCAATACCAACAATTTTAGAATGCAAAATGTGGTATGTTGGGAATATTAGAACCAATGTACCTATTGTCTATGCAAAAATCAACATTTTAGTTGACTAATAAAATGAATAGTAACACTTAAACTTCAATTTCAAGAATTGTGAAATTTAAAAGTGTAACATGCCCTAGTACACCTAGCAAGATTGGTTTGGATAGGTTGGAATGCCAATAGGGTTCAGTTAGCAGTACTGCACATGGCATTATGCCATTCTGTGATTTCATGGCTTTTAGCCATTCTGACATTGTGTTGAGACTTGGCCTTGTGCCTAATATTATTATAGCTTATTAGCTATTCTGTTGCACACCGGGAGATACATATGTGACCGATGGTGTGACGGCCCGAGGTACTTGATACCCAGTGCCAGTTTGCTCATTTATCCAGTCCAGTCATCCAGTATAGGTTACTTGGGCAACCAAAAATGAAAGTAAATAAACTTAATGAAATTATGAATATAACAAGTACAAAATAAATAAGATTACCAATAATGATCGAAAAATTGTCTGCATAAGACATCAGAACATGCACTGCATATTTATTTTCTATCATTTATTTTTATCTTATTATTGGCACCACTAAGCATTATTGCTTAGCGCGTTTCTTTTGCCACGCGTAGGCTCTGGAGAGACCGATAGAGAGCTCAGCAGACCACAGACTGGGTGAGATCATCTGCAGCTTTGCATAGTGTCTGTGTCACCTCACTAACGTCAGTGTATTGGTAGGACACTAGGTTTTATTTTGGGTATGTTGTAATTAACTTTTATTTTCTCATATGTAATTGAAACTTATATAATGTATTTTGGTATTAATGAAAATAGTGAAAATTATGTTTATGAATGAAAAAGTGAATATTTATTTATGACTTTTACATGAATATCGTATGAGATGAATGATTAAGAAATGGAAATGTTGTTGAAAAATATTGAGATTTTGTTGATGAAATTGAGTTTGGGATTGATTAAAAATTTTGGAAGTGTTTTTCACAGGTTCCGAAGAACTGTTTCTCCATTTTTAGCTGGTACTCTGCCGGATTTTCTATAAAATTTGCGGAACGTCAAATAAATTTATGTTTTTCATAAATGACTCAAATAAATTATACTTCACCAATTGTACTTCATAACTATAAAAAAATAAATCAGGGAGGATAAAAAAGGATTAAAATAAAATAGGGTGTTCCGGTACACTGTGTGGCATATCTTGCTCGGCTACACTGTAGACGGGCAAGGGGTGTCACATTTAGTGGTATCGGCTACACTGTAGACGACTACACTGTTTCTGGGCCTAGATCGAGTCCATACTATGCATTGCATTTGTAAGAGTCGAGGTGACACTAATGCAAATCTGTTTCTTTTTTTTATTTTAAATAGGATATGGACCCCACATCTCAGAGGGCAGCTGAGGAGGAAGTGGAGAGTCATGCTCCACCTGCAGTAACTAAGACTGGGGTAGGGGAGAACCTGCTCTGCCAGCTCCAGTAGAGCTTGCTCAGCCTCCACAGGCCATGTTTCAGTAAATGGCCAAGTTTTTTAGACAAATGGCTGGGGTAATGCCACCACCACCACCTCCATAGCAAAAATCACATCTGGAAAGATTAAGAAAATTTGGAGCAGTAGACTTCTTTAGCAAGAGAGAAGATGATTCTATTGCAGCTGAAAATTGGTTAAACAGAATAGGAATGTTTCTAAAACAACTCCACTGCACTCCAGAGCAAAATCTAGAAGCTGTTGTATCTCTATTGCAAGATGATTTCTACCAATGGTGGGATACAATGTCTAGTGAAGTACAGCTAGAAGTAATAACTTGGGACTTCTTCCTCTCAGAATTCAAGAAGAAATATGTGGGTAGTGTATACCTAGAAGAGAGAAGAAGACAATTCATTAACATGAGGTAGAGACAGTTGACAGTGGCAGAGTATGAAAAGGAATTTGTTAGATTGTGTCATTACAGAAGGGAGATAGTCCCTAATGAAGCCAAGAGGTGTAAGAGATTTGAAGAGGGATTAAATGATAACATAAAGATCATGATCACTACCTTGGGAATCACAGACTTTACTAAGTTAGTGGAAGCTGCAATAAAATTTGAAAAAGTTAGAATAAGTGAACAGACTGGAAGAGAGAGACAGCAGAAGAGAGGCCAGGGTCAGTCTAGTTCATCTCCTACACTTGGGAAGAAGTTCAAAGGTCCACCTGCATAGAGTTCAGGTCAACCACAAGGTTAGGGTCAGTCCCAGGGGCCCAAGCCATAGTTCACCCCTAGGAGAGGTCAGTCCACACCATCAGTGGGCAGCTCTTCAGGGATGGGGTTCAGGGGACCAGCCCCAGCATCTTCTGCATATCCTCATTGCCTGAAGTGGCATAAGGGGAAGTGTTAGAGAGTGACTGGTGCCTACTTAAGGTGTGGGTCGACAGAGCATCAGTTGAGGAACTGTCCACGCAGAACTGCTACAGTTGCTCCAACACAAGTAGACAGACCTGCTCCTGCAACACAAAGGGGTAGGAAATCTGGAAAATTTGAGGCAGTGGGACCATCACAAAGGCCTGCATCTGAGCCAGCAGAGGGGCATGAAGGCAGAGCACCTACCAGAGCCTATGCCATAAGAGCTTAGGAGGAGTAAGATGCCCCGAATGTTATTAGGGGTACGTTCTCCCTCTACAATACATGTGTGCATGCATTGGTGGATCCAGGATCCACTCATTCATACGTCTGTATCAACCTACCCGTAAAAAGGGGGATACTAGTAGGGGAGAGTGACCAAGACAGTCTGGTCACTAATCCATTGGGCCACAGTGTAGTGGTGAACAAAGTGTACAAGGGTTGCCCATTAAGGATTCAGGGGTATGAATTCTTAGTTGACCTAATTGAGTTGCCTTTCCATGAGTTTGACGTGATTTTGGGAATGGACTAGTTGTCACATCATCAGGCAATGGTTGATTGTAAACTGAAGAGGATTTTCTTGAAAACTCCTAAGGGAAATGAGATCATAGTTGTGGGGGAAAGGACAAATTTCTTGTCCAATTTCATCTCAGCCACAGTTGCAAGAAAACTAATGAGAAAAGGCTGTGAAGCCTGCCTAGCACATTTGGTGGATACTAAGCAGGCTAAGCCAGATCTATGTGACATACCCACAATAAGAGAATTCCCCAATGTGTTCCCTGAAGAATTGCCTGGCTTGCCACCAGAAAGGGAAGTCGAATTTGCTATTAAAATACTACCGGGTACAGCACCAATCTCTATTGCTCCTTATAGGATGGCACCCACAGAATTGAAAGAACTGGAAATCCAGTTACAGGAGTTACTGGATAAGGGGTTCATACGCCCCAGTGTGCCACCATGGGGAGCTCCAGTGCTGTTTGTGAAAAAGAAGGATGGGACTTTGAGGTTATGCATCAATTACTGATGGTTGAATAAAGTGACTGTGAAGAATAAATATCCATTGCCTAGAATTGATGATCAATTTGATCAGTTGAAGGGAGCAAGAGTATTTTCTAAAATTGATCTCAGATTAGGGTATCATCAGTTGAGGGTGAAGGATGCAGATGTGCCAAAGACTGCATTCAAGACCCGGTATGGGCATTATGGGTCCTGTCAACCTATTATGATCAAGTATGCTCGCAAGGATATTGGATGGTGGTGGTTATGGTGTGCTCATTATTATCAGAAAATTAACTACAGAAAATAACCAGATTAATTAGTAAATGTATCAGGTATTAAACCAAAATAATTATGGTCTTTTAATCAAATTGGTCCTCCCACTAACTTACCGAATCCTACACTTCCAAAGTAGAAAACGGAAATCCTAGTTGGATGGATTTCTAGTGGGTGATTGAATTATTATAGTCTTGTTGATCATCCTCAGGCACATCCATTATTGGAATTACAATAAACTGTAAGCGAGCAACTCCTTGCCCATCACATCTCATGTGAGATTCAATCTTTTTACCTAACCCCTAATGCTCAAAATCTCAGGCACATCCATTATTGACTTATCTTGCATTAGTTAAGTTGATCCCATTGAGCCAGTAAACATGCAAATAACTTTAATGTGCTCAGGCACATCCATTATTGGCCACCAAACCATTTACATATTTACAACATCTCATGCTTAACAATTATTCTTAAGAAAATCTCTTAAATTAATTACATCATATTCAAGTATTTAAAATTTCTTAAAATAATTGCCTCAATGGAGGGCCCATGATATAATTACCTTTAATTATACCATTCCAACTTAATCATTTGTTTGGAAGATTTTATGGTCGGCCTAATTACTATTATGGTCTCACTTTGCACATTATCTAATTAGCATGCATATATCATAAACTTGCATAAATTCCCATACATCTCATGCATTCGTGGATAAACATATAAATATGGTATGATCATGGACTTTCTAAGGGATTCAATTTTGAGCCACCAAGAATTGAATCAGGGCATTCCTAGGTACATTTCATTCATTCATATTACAAGAGTTGCTGAAGGAGTGCATAATCAACACTTGATCTTGAATTCCTCCCACTGGTCCCACCAATGCTCTTGACCTCCTTGATCTTCTTGCAACCCATTACATTATAATCCTTGGCATACCAATGCGAATTTACAATAACCAAATAAATGAAATTACAACCCAAAAAATATTACAACCTTTATAATACATGCCACTAAAATAAATTAATTAATTTACAACTCAAAGAAACATAAAAGAAATAAATCTAATCACATTGGTCTTTTATTGTCCATGATCATCCATCATGCATAACACCATTTAACAATTAAATAAAACATACATACTAAAATTAAATTGAATATCTCATATTCAACTTAAAAATTCAAATTTGAATATGATTCAAACAAATTTAAAAATTCATATTTGAATCACATTCAAACAAATTTAAAAATTCAGATTTGAATCAAAATTTAATTGTGTGATTAAAACTCCTAATTAAATATTTTAATTAGTCATGCGCCTATTTATGGGCCTTGAAAATAAGCCCACATTCAAGCCCAAAATCCATGCGCATGGTTGAATGAACCAAACCATGCACACCAATGGTGCTCATCATCATGCCGCCACCTATTCTTTGCAACCAGCAATGAATCAATCAACTTTTGATCAAATCACACAATTAAATCACATAGTAAACAATCTAAGTGGCAAATATAGTGGCTCTGATACCAATTGAAGGAGCGAAAGCATGAAAATTATTAGATTAGAATATTGATTTCAAAAATTTTCTTTTAAGATCTCATGCATCATGCAAGATTCATTATTTACCTATTGATTTCAATGTTCAATTGCATATTAAAACACTTTTAATATGTATTTGGATCTACATTTGCCATTTAAGACTTTATAATTAACAAATTAATTCATTAGAACCCTAGATTAATTCAAGAACATGTGCACTAACCTTTTGATGCACTGTAGATGTGTTTGGTACCTTTGGGAAGCACCTAGGACCCCAAATATTGTCCCTCTAGATTCTCCACACCAAGATCACCAATGGCAGCCCCTTGAACAGCTTCTAAAGCCTTGCCAACCAATTAGAAAATAGGGATTTGCCTTTAGAGAAGTTGTAGATGTATACAGGACACTAGAAATGATTTCTAGCAATTTTAATTCAAGAGAATATGGGCAATTCTCTTTGAATTGATGAAAGAATAAGAAGAAGAGAGAGGAGAGCCTCTTTGGGTGGCGGCACCTTGAGAGAATAATCAGATTGTTATGTTATTCTTTCATAACTTCACATTATATAATTAGGTCGTCACTTAAAACCCTTGCCACATGTCATCTTCTGATTGGCTCAGAATTTTAATTGACCTAATCACATTAAGCCAAGTGTCAAAAGTGTCAAAGCTAGATTTAATCTTGACTTTGATCATCTTACATGATTGGAAGACAAATGGCAAGCTTATATGGTGCCATGTGTCACCATCTCATGGTGCCACATGTCACCCTGTGAAATGACCAAATTACCCTTGTGTTGTAATTTTGAGTTCTCAACCCAAAATAACTATTTCTCCTCTTCTAATCAATTTATATCAAATAAAAATTAATTAATTAATCTTTATTAATTAATTTCTCATAATTAAATTCATATTTAAACACTTTAAATATAAATTTAACCTATACTATACATCCAATAACCTAGATTTAGTTTCAAGTCATGCTAGGGACTTTGCAATCTAATTGCAAACCAAACCTATTTAATTAATCAATTAAACTCTTTAACTAATTAATTAAATCACATTTAACTTGGTGATTACTTGTGTATGTGTGTGACTCACTAGGCTCATCACTAATTGGCAATGAGATATGATATTAACTCTTAATATCATCAAAACTCTTTCTTACCATAAATGATTTCTCTAAATCATTTTATGCACCTCATAGACCATGGTTAATACCTAGCATAGCATGCCATGGCCACCTAATTAGTAATAAGGAATACCTTAAATGAACCTTTTATCATATTTTACCATGCACTAGAATCTGTCTGTTACAAAATCCCAATTCGAGCTGGAGTCATGGTTTATGTCAAACTCCATTTGCTATGAATATTATGTTCTCTTTTAATTCCAATTATTCATTAAAAAGATTTTTCTCATCAGAAACTCTTTTCTGATTAAATCTATCTGTCTTGGCCAGGAACTTGAAACATCAAAAATGAACATAGGATTTTATCCCTATTTACTTAGGGTAACAGATTCCATCTTGATCAGCACCTACCTCCATATATAACTAGTAGGAGCCAACACATGCCCATATACCCATACACAGTATAAGTATGAAGGCAGGATCAAACTCAAACCACCTATATACAAGATAACTATGCTATCTCAAGTATAAGGATTATATGCACTGATATGATTTATGACAATGCATTGACAAGAGTAAACTCCATGTGGTTGTCATAAATATCACTAGTTCGGTCTACTTATCATGCATAAGTGCCTATCATATTTATTATATGGCATGAGACTCACCATTCCATCTTATTTACATCTCATAAAAATAACATGGGAACAAATATGATTAGAATCTTTTTAGATAAGTCATGTCCTTATTGTGAAGTATCCTCGATTATGAACCAATTTATGATACTTTGTGCTAGAAATACTGTCACTCATATTCTTAACAACTTAAGAATAGAATTTTTAACAAAATATCAATGGACCTTTTCTATTACACATAAATATATTATGTAAACTGAAAAGTGAAAATGCCTTTTTATTAATAAAACATATACAAGATACATACTAAATGATATACTCTAGGGCATACTACTAACAATATCCTAAGCAAGGGAGAGTTGTAACATCCTTAATTTATCTTAAAAGGTATTTATATAAATTTCATATTAGACTTATGACTCAAAATGCTAATGGGATTTGGAGAGAGATCTTTTCCTAATTTGAGTGGGAGAAATATTCCTCAATAGGATGGAGATATATTTCCTATAATAAGTAGAACTCTTATTTTAGTGTTATTCCTAAATTAAATAGGACTCCTAATCAAATAAGGATTGAGGGAATTAACACTATAAATAGGAGAATGATGGAAAAGGTTGTTTAGCTTATGCCCATTGAAGAGAGTGGTTTTTAGCTCATGGAGTGAGGCTGTCGCCTATTGTAGAGAGGGGCCTTGCCAATTGCTATAGATTTCGCTCTGCCCATTGATGAGGGGCTTTTGCCCATTGCAATTGAGAGAAGCTTCGGCCTAAGGTGGAGTAAGGACACAGAATTTAAGAGGAAGGGATTCTTGTCCATTGATGAGAGGGCACTTACCCATATAGTTGAAAGCGCCCTTTGTGGTGTAATGTTTTAATACTAAATATATTGGGTTATGTCTAGAGGAGACTGAGAGGGACTAACTAGTATATTTACTATGAGCAGTTTAATGTTGTATGGGTTCTCCCGGGTGTAATTGGGTTTATAGGTAGTATAATTTTGAGCTTGTAATGATGATTTTTTTATTGATGATAGTGGAAGATGGCATGCCAATGGATGTAGCCCTATGTTGAGAGAGTGAACCACGTAAATATTAGTGTTTTGTGTGTTTGTTTTATTTCTTTGCAGTTTACAAGCTTCTACAGTACACAACAAATTGGTATCAGAGCATGGGAATGATCTTGGTGAGTTTGGTTAAAGGTGGAGCTATTGTGATATGTGGAAAGTTGCACATGCAATAATGATGATGCAAGTTCAAGGTGATGGAGAGATAAAATTTAGGTGGAGCTCTTAATGCGAAATCAAGATGGTTGAGGACACAATAATTTTTTGAAGAAAAAAGCAAGTTACACCCAAGATGAAGATTAAAGAATTGATGATTTGAAGGGTTCAAGCTCAAGCATGGAGATTTGATGATTTGATGACACCCAAGAATTTGAGGTATGCAATGGTTGATAGATTTTGAGTCAAGGTGGAGATTGTTTGAATTATGACTCAAAATCCTAATGGGATTTGAAGAGAGATCTTTTCCTAATTTGAGTGGGAGAAATAATCCTTAATAGGATGGAGAAATTTTTTCTATAATGAGTAGAACTCTTATTTTAGTGTTATTTCTAAATTAAGTAGGACTCTTGATCAGATAAGGATTGAGGGAATTAACACTATAAATAGGAGAATGATGGCAAAGGTTATTTGGCTTTTGCCTATTGAAGAGAGTGGCTTTCAGCTCATGGAGTAAGGCTGTCACCCGTTGTAGAGAGGGGCCTTGCCAATTGCTGTGAATTTAACTCTGCCCATTGATAAGGGACTTTTGCCCATTGCAGTGGAGAGAAGCTTCAGCCTAAGGTGGAGTAAGGACATAGAATTCAAGAGGAAGGGATTCTTGTCTATTGAGGAGAGGGCTCTTACCCATATAGTTTAAGACACCCTTTATGGTGCAGTGTTGTAATAGTAAATATATTGGGTTATGTCCAGAGAAGATTGAGAGGGACTAACTAATATATTTACTATAAGCAGTTTAATGTTATATAGATTCTCTTGGGTGTAATTGGGTTTATGGGTAGTATAATTTTGAGCTTGTAATGATGATTTATTTATTAATTATAGTGGAAGATGGCATGCCCGTGGATGTAGCCCTATGTTGAGAGGGTGAACCACATAAATATTAGTGTTTTGTATGTTTACTTTGTTTCTTTGCAGTTCACACGTTTTCGCAGTGCACAACATTTCAAAATTTATTTGTGTGCGAAATTGCCTCCATGCATACCTAGGAATCCGGCCACTAAAGGTTATTGGAGAACTAACTTGAATAAATTACAAAGTTTTGAAGAAAGATTAGAAATAAGAGAAAACACCTCATGGACCAATGGACAAAGAATGAAAGACCAATGGTTAAAAGCAAATAAAAGCAACCTTATCTTCTTCCTCCCAAGTAGTCGACCAAACTCATCCTTTTTCCCCTTTCTTTTGTTTTCATTTAGCAGCCAAATTCTCTCAAATTGAAGAGGGAATCTCATGGAAAAACCCTAAATCAACCCATTTTTGGAGGCTAAAGCAAAGAGAGCTAGAGATTTGGTGAAACAAGCGTGAAGAACCCTAACTTCTAAAAGGGTTTAGTGGAGATTTGAAGGAAAAAGGAGGGGTAGCAGTTGGTTCACAACTAAGGTTACTACTATAAACTTTATTTTTTTATCATGTTTGAGTAGGAATATCACTAGGGATAAGGGAGAAATACAACATAGTAAAAAGGATAGCTAGTATGTGAGATGGAACTTTGGTTCTGCCAATAGGCTGCATGATCAGTCACATTTAGAAATTCATAACTTGAGCTAAAAAAATTAGATTGTTGTGATCTTTATGTCTATGAAAACTTTGATGAATGCCCTAAAAATTTGTAGTTTTGTGCTAGACCTCATTCCCCTGTAAAGCTAGCTTGTAGGATACTGGACCCACACATTCAATGACATCATATGGACCAATAAACCTAGGGCTTAACTTACCCTTCTTGCTGAATCTTAGAACTTTCTTTTAGGGCGGCACTTTGAGAAACACCTTATCACCAATCTCATATTTTATGTCTTTCCTCTTCAAGTTAGCATATGACTTCTATCTATCTGAGGTGGGTTTCAAGTTATCTCTGATGAGTTTCACCTTTTCCTCAGTCTATCTCACTCAGTCTAAGCCCACTATCTTATCCTCACCTAACTCTGTCCAACACAAGGGAGTCCTGTGTCTCCTCCCATATAATGCTTCATATGGAGCCATCTTTATACTGCCTTGGTAGCTATTGTTGTATGCAAACTCTACCAGAGGAAGGTACTTCTCCCAATTTCCTTCAAAATCAATGATGCAGCTCCAAAGCATATCCTCTATCACCTATCATATAATTCATGTCATGTCATTACTTTTAATCTTTTAACTACCATAACAATTCACCAAGCCTTAAGGGTTACCTGAATCACCCGTTTTGACTGTCCATCCGTTTGAGGATGAAAAGCCATAAAAAAGTGCAGTTGAGTGCCTAATGACTCCTGTAGCTTCTTCCAAAACCTCGAAGTAAACCTTAGGTCTCGGTTCGATATGATTAATGTTGGCACTCTATGCAACCGGACTATCTTAGTTATATATATCTCTGCTAACCTCTCTAGTGAGTAGTCCGCTCTAATTGGTAAGAAGTGAGCTGGCGTTGTCAATCTATCAAAAATCACCCATATAGTATCATGCTTCTTCTGTGTCAATGGCAGCCCAATGACAAAGTCTATGGTAATGCGATCCCATTTCAACTCTGGTATGGATATGGGTTGCAATAACCCTGATGGAACCTGATGTTCAACCTTAACCTGCTAGCATGTCAAACATCTTGCCACAAAATCACCAATATCTTTCTTCATTCTAGGCCACCAATAGTGTACCTTCATATCATGATACATCTTGATACTTCCTGGGTGCATAGCATGGAAGCTACTATGTGCCTCTTTCAAGGTATTCTTCTTCAGTTCTTCATCTGTTGGTACACATATTTTGCCTTTATAATATAGGTACCCATCTCCTTTCAGCTCATAATCTGTAACACCCTCACTGTAGTAATTCTATATATTCTACTGTTCAGGTGATCGGTGTCAGTCCGGATAGCTAGAACGTCAGGAAAAATATTTAAACTAAAGTGAGAAACCATAATTAACTCAAATATTAATAAGAAAAGTTTAGGAAAAATTTTAAAAATAAAATATAACCAAGTTAAATGAGTCGGTGCCCTAGCGATGGGTAATCCAGTGGGAAGTTACGGTCCTCGCAACTAGGAGCCCTAAATCCAGGATAAAATTCATAAAATAATTTTTGGGACTCCAGATAAGAGTCATTGCGGTTTCTATAGCATTAGAATGCTAAGAAAATGCTTAGAAAAATTTTTAGATCGGTACAGACGATTTTGGCTCAATAAGCCAAACGGAGGGCATTTTAGCAATTTCGCCTTCAGAGATGATTTTTGGCCGACTTATCCAGTTAAGAAAATAATTATTATGATCTAAAATAGGAATAAATATTACAAAAAATTTAATTTAAAAATGAGTAGAAAAGAAAAGGAAAGAAAAATGAAAGAAATAGGGAATTATGACATCATATGATGTCATTAAAAGTGCTCCCACCAATCACATTTGAACAAGCCATTACAAACCAATTAAAAAGAGATAAAATGAGGGAAAAATTAACAAAAACAATCTGCCTTCTTCCTTGAACCAGACCAGCCGTCTCCCTCCCATAACGAAACCTCTATGAAAGTTTTATCAAGCTCTAAATCCCACCTAATTTCACCATAAAACCACTAGCTTGCTTCATTAAAAATTGATCTTGCATCTTGAACAACTTCTAGCCAGCAAAAAGAAGAAGGAAAAAGGAAGGTTTTGCAACTTGGGAGTTAGCTCTAATAAGGTTAGTGTCCAATTACCTGACTCTTTCATTTAAATTCTTGTTAGAATGATAAATTTGAGCTAGGATATATGGAATTTCATTAAAAATAAATATGTTACGGCGTTACCCTATTTTCGAAAGCCATGGATTTGTTATGGTTTTGATGGTTTCTTTGGATTAAATGAGTGAATAGGCTGCCCTTGATATGATTGTATCACTCAAAACATTAGTTTATGAGTTTAGTACAAGAAAATGAAACTTTGGAATTTTAGGGCTAGGGTTTGAAACTCAAATATGGGGCAGATGAAATTGAACACAAAATAATGTTGTAATGGTCATTTAGTGACCATTTGGTGTAGTTTGAATTGGAAATGGAGTGATTGGTGACATTAAATAATGTAGAGAATTAGACTGCCTTAAGTGTGCATTTTGGACCCTTTGAGTATAGTGTGCTCTTGGGGTTATAACTCAAGCTAGGTAACTCCACTTGGTGCAAGGCCAATTAGAGGCAACAATTTTGATGAAGGAAACTGTCTAAGAAAACTAACCTAAGTGGCTATAAAAATTGACCTAATTAGGGTGACCAGTACGTAGTCTCTGGAAAATGACCAAATGAATAGTGTTCATTCATTTAGTCATAACTTAGTGTAGAAAGGTCCAATTGACCTAAATATTTACCAATAGAAAGCTAAGACATAGCCCTACAACTTTCATGAAGAAAACAAACCCAAATTTTGACCATAACATGTCCAAAAACTGACCTGCAATCAATGTACAAAAAACTACAGAATTGATTCTGCCCAGAAATTCTGGAAAAATTGCAATTCGGCTAGTTATGGTGTTTAGGCCATAACTTGAGCTACAAAACTCCAAATGGAGTGATTCAAAAAAGGAAATATAACTAGACACAATAAGGAACAACTTTGATGAAGAACATTTGACCAAATTCTCACTGTAGAATGGCCTAATGGAACAGTGAACTCTAGCACCCAAAATTGAAATTTCTGATTTATTCACCATTGGTTAGAATTATGGATTGACAACTAATGCCAACACTTTTGGGAACTAAAATGTGGTAAATTTATGTGATTAGGACTTATGTAGCTATTATGCATTGGAAAGTCAATAATTTGACCTAAATAGTAAAATGAATAGTAACCTTACATGTAAAGCATGAAAATTCAATCAATAACATGGTAATGTGCCCTAGTACACCTAGTAAGATTGGTTTGGATAGGTTTGTTAGTAGTATGCCCTAGAGCATATCATTTAGTATGTATCTTGTACATATTTTAATTAATAAAAGGCATTTCCACTTTTCCGTTTACATAATATATTTATGTGTAATAGAAAAGGTCCATTGATATTTTGTTAGAAATATTATTCTTAAGTTGTTAAGAATATGAGTGACAATATTTCTAGCACAAAGTATCATAAATAGGTTCACAATCGAGGATACTTCATAATAGGGACATGACTTAGCCAGAAAGATTGTATTCATGTTTGTTACCAAGTTATTTATATGAGATATAAATAAGATGGAATGGTGAGTCTCATGCCATATAATAAACATGATAGGCACTTATAAATGATAAGTAGGCCGAACCAGTGACACTTATGACAAGCACATGGAGTTTACTCTTGTCAATGTTTTGTCATAAATCATATCAGTGCATAAAATCTTTAGACCTGAGATAGCACAGTTATCTTGTATATAGGTAGTTTGAGTTTGATACTGCTTTTGTACTTGTACTATGTATGGGTATATGGGCATGTGTTGGCTCCTACTAGTTATATATGGAGGTAGGTGTTGATCAAGATGGAATCTGTTCCTCTAAGTAAATAGAGATAAAATCCTATGTTCATTTAATTGTTCTTGATGTTTCAAGTTCTGCCAGACAGATAGATTTATTCAGAAAAGAGTTTCTGATGAGAAAATCTTTTTAATCAAGAACTGGAATTAAAAGAGAATATAATATTCATAGCAAATGGAGTTTGACATAAACCATGACTCCAGCTTGAGTTGGGATTTTGTAACAGAGAGATTTTAGTGCATGGTAACATATGATTATAGGTTCATTTAAGGTAAACCTTATTACTAATTGGGTGGCCATGGCATGCTATGCTAGGTGTTAACCATGGTCTATGAGGTTCATAAAATGATTTAGAGATATCATTTATGGTAAAAAAGAGTTCTGATGATATTAAGAGTTGATATCATGTCTCATTGCCAATTAGTGATGAGCCTAGTAAGTCACACACATACACAAGTTATCACCTAATTAAATATGATTTAATTAATTAATTAAAGAGTTTAATTGATTAATTAAATATGTTTGGTTTGCAATTAGATTGCAAAGTCCCTAGCATGATTTGAAACCAAATCTAGATTATTGGATGTATAATATAAGTTAAATTTATATTTAAAGTGTTTAAATATGAATTTAATTAATGAGAAATTAATTAATAGAGATTAATTAATTAATTTATATTTGATATAAATTAATTAGAAGAAGAAAATAATTATTTTGGGTTAAGAACTCAAAATTAAGACACAGGGGCATTTTGGTCATTTTATAGTGTGACACGTGGCACCATGAGATGGTGACACATGGCATAACACTTAAGCTTGCCAAATGTTGTTTTAATCATGTAAGATGATTAAAATCAAGATTAAATATAGGTTTGACACTTGGCACAATGTGATTGGGTCACTTAAACCTAGAGCTAATCAAAGGGTGACATGTGGCAAGGGTTTAATGTGTTAACCTAGCTATTTAAGTGTTGTTATGAGAAAATAAAATACAACCAGCAGCCACACTCCTTTGTCACGCCATTTTGCAGCCCTCCCTTTATTCTTCTTCATCTCTCATCAATTCAAAGAGATTAGCCATCAATCTCTTGAATTAAGAACACTATAAATTGTTTTTAGTGTCCTGTTTACATCTTTAATCTCTTAAAAGGCAGAACTTGATTTTCTAATTAATAAAAAAAGCTTTAGAAGCTATTCAAGGGCTGCCATAGGTGTTCTTGGTGTGGACGAGCTAGAGGGACAACATCTGGTGTCCTGAAGACGAATCTCAAAGGCGCAGACACGCTGCAGTGCATCAAGAGGTTAGTGTAATCGTTCTTGATTTAATCTAGGGTTCTAAAATTAATCTGATTAATTTTAAAATCTTAAATGGCAAATACAGATCCAAAAACATATTAAAAGAGTTTTAATATATTGTTTATCATTGAAATCAAATAGATAAAAATAAATCTTGCATGATGCATGTGACCCTAGGTGAAAATTTTTGAATTCAATGGTATAAACTTGTGTTTTTCACGCTTCCGTTCCTTCAAGGTTGGCATGCCAATAGGGTTCAGTTAGCAGTACTGCACTTGGTATTATGCCATTTTGTGATTTTATGGCTTTTAGCCATTCTGATATTATGGTGATACTTGGCCTTGTGCCTAATAATTATTACAGCTTATTAGCTGTTCTGTTGTACACCGGGAGATACATATGTGATTTATGGTGTGACGGCTCGAGGTACTTGGTACCTAGTGCCAGTTTACCCATTTATCTAGTCCAGTTATCCAGTATAGGTTACTTGGGCAACCAAAAATGGAAATTGATAAATTTAATGAAATAACGGATATAACAAGTATTAAAGAAATAAGATTATAAATAATTACCAAAAATTTGTCTGCATGAGACATCAATATACATACTGCATATTTATTTTCTTTTAGTTCTTTTTATTTTATTATTAGCACCACTAAACATTATTGCTTAGCGCGTTGGTTTTTGCTACGCGTAGGTACTGGAGATACGGAGCGCGATCCCAGTAAACCCCAGTCAGGGTAAGAGTCAGATCTGCTAGTGTCCTGTGTCACCTCTCAGCTACAGTGCATTGGTAGGATGCTAGGCTACATTTTGTATTTTGTGTTTTGTATTTTTGTAAATTTTATAATTAAACTTTTATTTTGTCATGTATATTGAAACTTATGTGATTATGTATTAATGAAATTATCTGTAAATGGTGTTCATAAATGAAAGTTGAGTATTTATTTATGATTTGAGTATAAATATGATGTGAATTGAATGATTGGAAAGTTTGAGAAATTGATGAGAAATTGTTGAAAATTGATGTAATAATTGGGAGTTGTGGAATAAAAATGATTATTGGAAGTTTTTTTCACAGGTTCCGAAGAACTGTTTTCTCCATTTTTAGCCGGTACTCTACCAGATTTTCTATAAAATTTTTGAAACCTCAAATGAATTTATAATTTCTATAAATGACTTAAATAAGTCAAATCTCCCAAATTGCATTTCATCATCATAAAGAAATAAATTAAGGAAGGATAAAAATAAATGAGATAAAATATGGTGTTCCGGTACACAATGTGGCATATCTTGCTTGGCTATACTGTAGACGGGTAAAGGATGTCACATTTAGTGGCATCAGAGCACGGTTTAGGCGTTTCTGGGTCTAGATCGAGTCCATACCATGCATTGCATTTTTAAGAGTCAAGGTGACACTAATGCAGATCTGTTGGTTTTCTTATTTTGATTAGGATATGGACCCCACATCTCAAAGTGCAGTTGAGGAGGAAGTGGAGAGTCATGCTCCACCTGCAGCAGCTGAAATTGGGGGTAGGGGAGAACCTGCTCCACCATCTCCAGCAGAGCCTGCTCAGCCTTCATAGGCCATGTTCCAGCAATTGGCCAAGTTTTTCAGACAGATGATAGGGGTAATGCCACCACCACCACCTCCACAGCAGAAATTCCATCTAGAAAAACTGAGAAAATTTAGAGCAGTGGATTTCTTTGGCAAGAGAAAAGATGATTCTATTGTAGCTGAGAACTGGTTGAACAGAACAGGAAGAGTTTTAAAATAACTCCACTGCACCCCAGAACAAAACCTAGAAGCTGTTGTATCTCTACTGCAAGATGATGCTTATCAATGGTGGGATACAGTGTCCAGTGAAGTGCAGCCAGAACAAATAACTTGGGACTTCTTCCTCTCAGAGTTCAAAAAGAAGTATGTGAGTAAGGTATATCTGGAAGAGAGAAGAAGAGAATTCATTAACCTAAGGTAGAGACAGTTGACAGTGGCAGAGTATGAAAAAGAATTTATTAGACTAAGTCGTTATGGAAGGGAGATAGTCCCTAATGAGGCCGAGAGGTGTAAAATATTTGAAGAAGGGCTAAATGACAACATAAAGATAATGATCACTTCCTTGGGAATCACAGACTTCACCAAGTTAGTGGAAGCTGCAGTAAAAGTTGAGAAAGTCATAATAAGTGAGTAGACTAGAAGAGGGAGATACCAAAAGAGGGGCCCGGGTCAGTCTAGCTCATCTCCTACACCTGGGAAGAAGTTCAAAGGTCCACCTGTACAGAGTTCAGGTCAGCCTCAAGGTCAGGGTTAATCCCAGGGGCCCAAGCCACAGTTTACACCTAGAAGAGGCCAGTCCACACCATCAGTGGGCAGCTCTCCAGGGATGGTGTTCAAGGGACTAGCCTCAACATCTTTTGCTTCTCCACACTGCCTGAAGTGGCATAAGGGGGAGTGTTGGAGATTGAAGGGTGGCTGCCTAAAGTGTGGGTTGACAGAGCATCAGTTAAGAAACTGTCCACGCAGAACTGCCACAGCTGCCCCAACACAAGCAAATAGACCTGCCCCTACACCTCAAAGGGGTAGGAAGTCCGATAAATCTGAGGCAGTTGGTCCATCACTGAGACCTGTATCTGAGCCAGTTGAGAGGCCAGAGGCTAGAGCACCTGCTAGAGCCTATGCCATGAGAGCTCAGGAGGAGCAAAATGAGTCGGATGTTATAAGGGGTACGTTCTCCCTCTGCAACACATTTGTGCATGTATTAGTGGATCCAGGATCCACTCATTCATACATCTGCATCAAATTACCCGTAGAAAGGGGGTAGGGGAGAGTGACCAAGACATTCTGGTCACTGATCCATTGGGCCACAGTGCAGTGGTGAACAAGGTGTACAAAGGTTGCCCGTTAAGGATTCAAGGGTATGAATTCTTAGCAGACCTGATTGAATTGCCTTTCCATGAGTTTGACATGATTTTAGGAATGGACTGATTGTCACGTCATCAGGCAATGGTTGATTATAAATTGAAGAGGATTTCCTTGAAAACTCCTGAGGGTAATGAGATTACAGTTGTGGGGGAAAGGACAGATTTCTTATCCAATGTCATCTCAGCCACAATTGCAAGAAAACTGATGAGAAAAGACTGTGAAGCCTACCTAGCACATGTGGTGGATACTAGGCAGGCTAAGCCAGATCTGTATGACATACCCATAGTAAGAGACTTCCCAGATGTGTTCCCTAAAGAATTGCCTGGTTTCTCATTAGAAAGGGAAGTCGAATTTACTATTGAAGTACTGCCGAGTATAGCACCAATCTCTATTGCTCCTTATAGGATGGCACCTACTAAGTTAAAGGAGCTGAAAATCTAGTTGCAGGAGTTATTAGATAAGGGGTTCATACGCCCCAGTGTGTCACCATGAGGAGCTCCAGTGTTGTTTGTAAATAAGAAGGATGGGACTTTGAGGTTATGCATCGATTACCGGCAGTTGAATAAAGTGACTGTGATGAACAAATATCCGTTACCTAGAATTGATGATCTGTTTGATTAGTTAAAGGGAGCAGGAGTATTTTCTAAAATTGATCTCAGATCAGGGTATCATTAGTTGAGGGTGAAGGATGCAGATGTGCCAAACACTGCATTCAGGACCCAGTATGGGCATTATGAGTTCCTGGTCATGCCCTTTGGCCTAACAAATGCACCAGCAGCATTCATGGACCTTGTGAACCTTATATTCCATCCATACCTAGATTAGTTTGTAGTGGTCTTTATTGATAATATTTTGGTGTATTCCAAGACCAAGGAAGAACATGATGAACATTTGAGAATTGTCCTGTAAACTCTGAGAGAAAAGAAGCTGTATGCTAAGTTGTCCAAGTGTGACTTCTGGTTGAATGAGATTGCATTCCTTGGACACATAGTGTCAACTAATGGGATTAGAGTGGACCCCAAGAAAATAGAAGCAGTGATGGAATAGAAGCCTCCCAGAAATACAACTGAGGTCAGAAGTTTCTTGGGACTAACTGGGTATTATAGAAGATTTGTGAAGGGATTTTCTTTAATAGCTGCTCCAATGACCAATTTGTTACACAAGAATGTCAGATTTGACTGGAATGACAAGTGTCAGGCCAGTTTTGAGAATTTGAAGGCTATGTTGACAGAGGCACTAGTGTTAACATAGCCAGTGTCGAGAAAGGACTTTGTGGTCCACAGTGATAACTCACATAATGGGTTAGGGTGTGTATTGATGCAAGAGGGGAAGTGGTTGCCTATGCTTCCAAGCAGTTAAGGCCACATGAATAAAACTACCGTACCCATGATCTAGAACTTGCAGCAATTATCTTTGCACTAAAGATATGGAGGCATTACTTGTGTAGACCCTTATTTTGTGATGAGTATGTGCATTGAGGACGTGGGAAACCCAATGATGAAAAATTGTATGACTGTAAGATATAATTGAAGGCATAGAACTGAATTATTAATTCCGTGGCATGATCTTGAGAAAAAAATAATAATATGTTTTTTAAGAAATTAATTTAATTTAAATAAAATTTTATTTTATTTAAATTTAATATGAATAGTTCTTAAATGTACCTAATTGAGTTTAATTGGGCGCCATGAGCCTAAGAAAGCCTAGTTATGAATTTTAAATAGGATCCATTTAATGTATTTTTTGAAAATTAAAATACGAAAATATCTTTTTCTCTATCCCTCTCCTATACAAATTCTCTCCCCCCCTTTGGCCCCACTCTCTTTCTCACTCCCTATTGGTGCCACCCTCTTTCCCTCTCTTCCTATTGGTTAGAACACCTCACTCATATTCTAGTCTCACCCAAATTCCTCAATTCCAGTTGTTTAAGTTATCTGAACCTTATCACACTAGGACTTCAAACCCTACCATATCTCTTCCTTACTCCCTATTGGTGCCTTCCCCTTCTCCTTCCCCTTTCCCTCTCTTCCTATTGGTTGAAACACCTCATCCATAACTCAGTTTCACCCAAATTCTACAATCCTAGTTGTTAAAGTTATCTGAATTTTATCACCCTAGAACTCCAAACCCTATCACACCTCTCTCCCAAAACCCTATAAATGCCTCATTGATAAAAAATAAAAAAAAAAGAGAAAAAAAGGAGGAGAAAAGAAAAAGGTGGAGGAGAAGACAAAAAAAGAAAAAAAATTAAAGAGAGGAATAGTCAAAATTCATTTAGTTCTTCTTTCTTTCTAGTGATATTTCTTAATGGTTAGTTCTTTTATTTTCTTTTCAAGATCTATGCCATGTAATGTCTAATTCTATGTTCCTTGTTTTTAATTTATTTTATATGTTCATATAGATCATGTAATCATGTTTAATTTGAGGGGATACACAACTTTGTACATATTTAGTTTTCTGTATCTCGTATTCTTATTATTTTTTGTTATCTTTTGAATCTGTAAAAAATTTGTAAAAATTATATTCATATTCTACATGAAATTCTATTAATTTTAGGCTCAAGAATCACTTAAAAAGCTTTAATATTTTATAAGTTATGGCTGTTTGAAGTTAGGGTTCCTATAAAATCTAATTTGTAGGATACCTGATTTGTGGAGCCCATATCTCCCTTGTTTCTTAATATATATTTTTTTTTTGTAAATCTAGTGTCTAAAATTAAATTTAGAGTCTTATGAATCTTTTCCAATTGGTTTTGCATTCATATCTATTGTGGTTAATGAGTTATGAATTTTACAAAAAAGTAGTACGATTCTATCACTTAGAAAAGTTACGATTTATGTAGACCATTTGGCTAGGGTTTTGTTTGATTTATAAATTTTATGATCTTGTATGATATATAGGCTGTCTTTTGTAATTTTTTTTTTATGATTTTTAGGCATGTCTAACTATTTTTAAAAAATCGGATTTCTTGCTACCGTTAATCTACCAGAATTTAGAAATTATATATTTATGCATGTTCTTGTATTTTTTTGGGTTTTAATTGATATTTGATCTATTTTTCTGTGTTCTTTTAATTCAAGAAGTGTTATGAAGTGTTTGGATCTTGTTAGAAGACTTAGACCATTAGGTAGTTGTAACTAAGTAGGAATCTTAACCCTTTAGGAGACTAGAGTTAGAATCCAATGTAAATTGTTGTTAATATTTTTTTATTTCTTTTATTTTCTTTAGTTTCTTTATTTTTTATTACAAACAAAATTGATAAGTAGCCCTAAGGTAAGTACCAAAGAGAGCATTTGCGTGGAGCTTATATGGAGCTAAATGGGAGTAAGCCAGGGATATCATTGCCATACTATAAGAGAAGACCATTTTTTATGGGTAGCTTGGCCCAATGGTAACTGCATTTACCAACATGTAAGTAGCTCTAAACTCCTCGAATAACCATTGGTATGAAATTATAGTAATAATGGAATTTTTATTTGGTAAATTAAAATTAACTTTATTTTTTACTTTAACTGACTTTTTGCATGTAATTAATTTAAATAAATACTTTGTAAATTAAAATTAATCTTGTTTGTAAATTAAACTAACATTGGCATGTAAAATAAATTTAATTTAATACTTGGTAATTGTAAAATAAATTTGCATGTTAGAAATCTTTATTAGGTTGTGATTGTTTGGGCCGTATGTGATATTAGAATAAATTACACATGTACATAATTAACTTAGTTCAATTATCCTTAGGGAAACTTGGTGAAAATTAATTAATTAGGTTAAATAGAAATGTAGGGTTATTTGAAATTGAATTTATTTGTAAATTAAATTCTCAATAATAAATTAATTTTTGTCATCTGGTAAATATCATTTAAATAATTAGCAACCCCATAGATAGAAATTACTTGTGCATGAAAATTATGTGTAAACAGCAACCCTTTTGTGAATTACTTGCGTGTGTAGGATTAGAATTGCATTTTTTAGGATAAAGTTTAATAAATGAATAATAAACAAAACTTCTAGAAACATTAGTAGAGGACTGACACTCGAATTGACGAGGTTAGACCAGGCGTAAGGGATGCCTAACACCTTCCCCTTACATACCCACTATCCCAAACCTACACATTGGGCTATGGTAATGACGGTTGTGGAAACTCTGCAAAGATTAAGTTGCCATCCATGACCCTCGGGAGAAACACTGAATATGTCTCAATTATTACTTGGGTGGCGACTCCTGTCTATCTATGCCTTCGTGGCATAAATCCTTAGTACCATGGTAGTGTTATGGGAAGATGGCACTTACCAATGGTTTGATTCTATTAGGATTGTATGAAGTGCATGTCTAGGAAATGTTGTCTAAGGAGGTGATACTTAAGTGAGACCATTGTGACTCCACCATCTTTCCTAAGCATTACCTGGTGCATTTTATATAATTCTAATGGATGATATGTCGCCTCACGCTCACCCCCCCCCCCCCCCCCCCCACTGTTTGGTGACTCCATTGGGGACTAAATGGATAGTTACTCCAACATGTTTTTATTAGTCTAATATTATTCCTCTGGTAAACTTTTTGCATTGCACTACACTATCACACAAATCACTCTTACCCTTTTTAGCCCTGCTAGTACTTACTAAGGAGACCATAGTTTCACTCGAGTTATGATGAATTGGTGAATGCTAGCACCCCATGCCCGTACCTTTGAAGTATATAAAAGAGCCACAGCTCCGGCCGTTGTGCTTAATGGACAAGCTCTCACATGGGTGACCCTTTTCCTACCCAATGAAGCCCATGAGCCATAGATTTCAACCCTAGGTATCCCATAGATTTTTGTTATGCTGGATTTATAACCTTACTGTTTAAACCATAAGTTCTAGTGGTAGTTAAGATGAACCTAGGCCTATGCATAAACCTAATGTGTGTATAGGCCCAAGTCCACTTCAAAACCTGTGTTAAGTAAGAGGATGCTTACTTATGGTTAAACTTTAAGGATATAAATCCTTTGTTTGTGAGGGAAGGATCGTCCTGGACCACCCCCTGTAGGTGTGTCCACTGTACCATAGCCTAGGATAGAATTTTTTTCTTACCCTGCACGTGAGAGTTGAAGGTATAAGGGGGCGAAGATTCAGTTCTGGAGATTTTTTTTTTTTGGGTTTTGATTCAGTCTTTGGTCTGATTTTAGTTCAGTTTATATGGTCTGGTTTTGGTTCAGTTTTGATTCTATTGGTATGGTTTGGTTTTGGTTTTGTAAAAGTAAAGGCAAAAAAAGAAAAGAAAAAAAATGGTCCATTCATGCATTGCATTCATGTACATAGCATACTTAGGTTAACCCTTAAATCCTATTTTTTTGAGCAAACATAGCCTCAAAACACAACAAAGAGACTTCCAATTAGGTCACTTGGGTTAGGAAAGGGAAGAGACTAGTAAGGATTTCACCTACACTACTTAAGATGGAAGAAACTAAGGCCATGCTTGATGAAATATTAAATGCCAAGATATTTGAGCTAGAAGAGAAAATTGTGGTCAACTTTAGAAAGAGGCCCCAAGATAGGCCAATTAAGTGGCATTAAAGTTATTGAGGTTCAAATTGTGTCTCTCACCCCAAGGAGATTTTTCTAGTTCAGCCAACCCTTATCTGAAGTTTTGGAGCATCTCAAAGCTCAAGACCTCCTATAGCTCTTAGCACCCAGACCACTACCAAATCCACTCCCACTTAGTAATGATATCAACCAATGTTGCCGGTCCTACCAAGCCCACAATCATGACACCGACTGATTCTTTCAACTTAAGCATGATATCTAAGACCTAATTGATGCCAAAAGGATAATTGACCCAGAAAATCAACCCAAAAGCCCCATGCCTAGCCAAAATTTCCAACTACAGCAGGTCTCTACATGATCTCCATCACCCCAAATAACCTTAACAGAATTATTAACTTTATCCAACCCATCCAAAAGCCCAATGAACTTATCCAACCCATCCAAAAGCCTAGTGAACCTATCCAACCCATCCAAAAGCCCAATGAACCTCAGTCTATAATGATTGTTGACATTTGTGATAATTCTAGCTATGATGAGGGTCTTTTAGATGTTTGGACCAATTTTGATGAGGAGGTAGTTGCATTACAATTAGATGGTTTAGTTCCACTAGTGTCTGATTTTCAAGTTATTGGGATCTATAAAAACTAGAAGGATCTAAAAGTAGCTGCTATGAAGAAAGGGATGAAGTTTTTTCTTAGCACAGGCCTAGGAGAAAGTATAGATGGTCTGGTGACTTTTTTTGAGATGATAGGGCAGATCACGAGTCATGGTTTGGGCTATGAGCCAACAGAAAAGGAAGAAGAGCCAAAGCCTCTTAAGTTCTTGAAAGAGGGGGCAATTACCTTGACATGTGATTAGGGGTTACCACATGTGAAAGAACTAGAGCAGAAAATTAGCACCATTGATCTAAAGACTGCATGGAAGCCAAGAACCTGAAGTTACACTCCTAAGTTTGAGTTTGTCTTTTGTAATGCTCACAGTAGTGATGCTGATGTTTCCATTTCTGATGTATTTGATGAAGATTTCAAGGCAAAAATTACTAATATGACTAGTCCTTTTGCTTACTCATTTGATGTTTATTCTAATAGGCATATGCATGGCATTCATAATCATTTAGAATCAGTTTCTATTAATGCATCAAAATCGATCTCTATTAATTTGGGTACACCAAATAATCCTAAAGACATTAAGTTAGCTGAAGATTTAACCCAAGAAGAAAGAAATAAAGTTATAGCCATGTTAACAAAGTACCGAGAAGCATATGCCTCAAGCTTAAAATCAGGTGACTGATTCCCAAGCCACACTGATGGCTGCATAGGAAAAGAGTGATCAAAAGTTGACTTAGCTAGTTATCCCAATAAGAAGTAAAATTTTATGCTTTGAAGGATTAGTAGTAGCTCATGTGGACCTAGAGGGAGAAAGAAAATAATATGAAGACATAAGGAGGTCTTTGGAAGTGAGAGAATACTCGCAATAAGCCAACAAAAGAGATAGAGCAATAACTCATAGATTAGCCACTCAACTTACTTTAGCTGGGGGGCAATTCTACAAACTCTTGTGTGTGATAGAAAAATAGGCTGAGCAAATAATGAAAGAAGTGCATGCGGGAATGTGTGGTCCCCATATGAATGGAAACGTTCTAGTTGGGAAAAAATGTTTGAAACATATAATGATAGGCCTGAAAAACTCCCTTATGTTCTTTAAGGTTATTGTAGTACTGCAAGGACATTCAAGGGGGCCACCCCATTCTCTTTAGTGTATGGGACTAAAGTAGTGATATCCATTAAGCAAGAGGTCAAATCCTTAAGAGTGATGCTAGAAGCTAAGATCCTAGAAAATGAGTGGGCCTAGAAGAGATATGAAGAACAAGCTTTGATTGATGAAAAGAGGATGTGAGCCTTGTATCATATGCAGGCTTATCAGAGGAAGATAGCTAGAGCCTTTAATAAAAAGGTGAAGCCAAGAAAGATCAAAGAGGGAGACATGGTTTTGAAACAAGCTCGACCCGTCCTTTTTGATTTAAGAGGAAAGTTTAACCCAAGCTAGGATGGTCCATACATAGTCAAAAAGATCTCGCTACTATAAGAATATCAGACCTGGATGGGAATGAACTTTAAGAATTAGTCAATTTAGACAGGCTCAAATGGTACTTTATGTGAAACATGCCCGCTAGGCTCAAAACCTGCAAAAGGCAGTCTAGGCAAAAGTGAAGGTCAAAGAAAAAAAAAAGAAAAGAAAAAAATGCTAGATCAAAAACCTATAAAAGGTGATCTAGGCAAAAGGAGTGATGAGAGAAGATCTGGATAGAAAACCTGAAAAGGCTATTCGGCAGGTTATAAAGCTTATTTCTAACTTTGGAAGGTTAAAAATTTGGCAAAACTAAATGTAAGAAGGAGTAATGGTGTACCTGAATAAATAAAGAAGTTTTTATTGCATTAACCAAGAACAAGTTTTATTTAATTATGATTGTGAATGTTTGTGTCTTGAGGGATACATCAAAAGATTAAGTAATTGAGCTGTATTGTTTTGATTTAACCTATTGTCTTGTGAGCATGATAGAATAGGTGCTTGATATGAATATCCTGGTGATTGTCTAATTTCAAAAAAAAAAAAAACAGAGAGAAAAAGAATAAGAAAAAGAAAAGAAAAAAGAAAGCTCGCTAAGTGGAAAACCCGAAAGGGCCGCTTAGGCAAAAGTTAGAGCAAGCCTACTGAAATGAAAACTCAAAAGAGCATTTCAGGCAAAAGTTAGGGCACAAAGAATTGAGTTCATGGAAGAGAAAGGAGTCAAGGCAGAAAAAGTTTTGAAATAGCTGTAGAATAATGAAGCATGGGGGAGAGAAGAAAAAGAAAAATCAGAGGGAAATTGTATTGTGACCTTGAGGAATTCTTTTTTGGTGAACAGTTCTTCTCAAAAATTTTGAGGTTATAAGAAAGTTTTTGCAAAAAGAGGTCCCCCAGAGGACTAATTTTTTTTAGAATCTCTAGCAAAATCATGATAGGAAGTAGCATACAGGAAGCACAAAAATCATAAAGAATTTTGAGACCCAATCATCCTAATTTTTTCAAATCATGAATTAGATATTTTTTGGTAAGTCCTTAGATGTTGTTTAGGGCACACGACATAGTTGTGTAAGGTATAGAAGAACATGCATCAACATGTCACCTGTAGGTGTGTAAGGCATAGAATAACATGCATCACCACAGTTTAAAGTGTCGAACTACGAGGGGGTCTGATTCTTCCTCAGGATAGCGAGGGGGATACGTAGGTAGTTTAGGACTACGGTCCTAAATACGAACCCACAACATTTCATGACAGATGTTTTTTGGTAAGTCCTTAAACGTTGTTTAGGGCATATGGCATAGTTGTGTAAGGCATAGAGGAACACGCATCAATATGTCACCTGTAGGTGTGTAAGGCGTAGAATAATATGCATCACCACAGTTTTAAGTGTCAAACTACGAGTGGGTCTGATTCTTCCTCAGGATAGCGAGGGGGGTACGTAGGTAGTTTAGGACCGTGGTCCTAAATACGAATCCACAACATTTCAAATCACAGAGTTGCCATTATCATGAGACTGTAGCTTGTCTCATGATGCAGAGTGTATCGATAGAGCAAGATGCATTAGATTTTCACATGACAAAGTTATCACTGTTATGAGACCGTAGCTAGTCTCATAATGTAGAGTGTATCGGCAGAGCAAGATGCACTCAATTTTCACGTGACACAACTATCACGGTTATGAGACCGTAGCTACTCTCATAACATAGAGTAAATCAACCAAGGAAGATGTACTCGATCCTTATAGCCAACGTTTCATAGTTATTAGAAGATTGAGTTTCACTTTGACGAAACTTGAGCAATGCTTTCGCATTGATTTCAACTTTCGCCAAAGTGGGAGGCAAACTGTAGACCCTTATTTTGTGATGAGTATGTGCATTGAGGCCGTGGGAAACCCGATGATGAAAAATTGTATGACTGTAAGATATAATTGAAGGCATAGAACTGAATTATTAATTCCGTGGCATGATCTTGAAAAAAAAATAATATGTTTTTTGAGAAATTAATTTAATTTAAATAAAATTTTATTTTATTTAAATTTAATATGGATAGTTCTTAAATGGACCTAATTGAGTTTAATTTGGCGCTATGGGTCTAAGAAAGCCTAGTTATGAATTTTAAATATGACCCATTTAATTCATTTTTTGAAAATTAAAATAAGAAAATATTTTTTTCTCTATCCCTCTCCTATACAAACTCTCTCTCCCCCTTTGGTCCCACTATCTTTCTCACTACCCTCTTTCCCTCTCTTCCTATTGGTTGGAACACCTCACCCATATCCCAGTCTCACCCAAAATTCTCAATCCCAGTTGTTTAAGTTATCTGAACCTTATCACACTAGGACTTCAAACCCTACCACACCTCTTCCTTACTCCCTATTGGTGCCTTCCCCTTCCCCTTCCCCTTCCCCTTCCCCTCTCTTCCTATTGGTTGAAACACCTCATCCATAACTCAGTTTCACCCGAATTTTGCAATCCTAGTTATTTAAGTTATCTTAACTTTATTACCCTAGGACTCCAAACCTTATCAAACCTCTCTCCCAAAACCCTATAAATATCCCAGTGATAAAAAAAAAGAAGAGAAAAAAAGGAGGAAAAAAAAAGGTGGAGGAGAAGACAAAAAAAGAAAAAAAAAATTAAAGAGAGGAATAGCTAAAATTCTTTTAGTTCTTCTTTCTTTCCAGCAATATTTCTTAAAGGTTAATTCTTTTATTTTCTTTTCAAGATCTATGCCATGTAATGTTTAATTCTATATTCCTTGTTTTCAATTTATTTTATATGTTCATATAGATCATGTAATCATGTTTAATTTGAGGGGATACACAACTCTGCACATGTTTAGTTTTCTGTCTCTCGTATTTTTATTATTTTTTGTTATTTTTTGAATCTGTAAAAAATTTGTAAAAATTACATTCATATTCTAAACAAAATTCTATTAATTTTAGGCTTAAGAATCACTAAAAAAGCTTTAATATTTTATAAGTTATGGCTATTTAAAGTTAAGGTTCCTATAAAATCTAATTTGCAGGATACCCAATTTGTGGAGCCCATATCTCCCTTGTTTCTTAATATATTTGTGTAAATCTAGTGTCTAAAATTAATTTCAGAATCTTATGAATCTTTTCCAATTGGTTTTTCATTCATATCTATTGTGGTTAATGAGTTATGAATTTTACAAAAAAGTAGTATGATTTTGTCACTTAGAAAAGTTACGATTTATGTAGACCATTTGGCTAGGGTTTTGTTTGATTTATAAACTTTATAATCTTGCATGATATGTAAGCTGTCTTCTGTAATTTTTTTATGATTTTTAGGTATGTCTAACTATTTTTAAAAAATTAGATTTCTTACTACCGTTAATCTGCCGGAATTTAGAAATTATATATTTATGCATGTTCTTGTATTTTTTTGGGTTTTAATTGATATTTGATCTATTTTCTATATTCTTTTGATTCAAGAAGTGTTATGAAGTGTTTGGATCATGTTAGAAGACTTAGACCATTACGTAGTTGTAACTAATTAGGAATCTTAACTCTTTAGGAGACTAGAGCTAGAATCCAATGTAAATTGTTATTAATATTTTCTTTATTTCTTTTATTTTCTTTAGTTTCTTTATTTTTTTACAAACAAAATTGATAAGTAGCCCTAAGGTAAGTACTAAAGAGGGCATTTGCGTGGAGCTTATGTGGGGCTAAACGGGAGTAAGCCAGGGATATCATTGCCATACTATAAGAGAAGACCCTTTTTTATGGGTAGCTTGCCCCAATGGCAACTGCATTTACCAACAGTTAAGTAGCTCTAAACTCCTCGAATAACCATTGGCATGAAATTGTAGTAACAATGAAATTTTTATTTGGTAAATTAAAATTAACTTTGTTTTTTAATTTAATTGACTTTTTGCATGTAATTAATTTAAATAAATACTTTGTAAATTAAAATTAATCTTGTTTGTAAATTAAACTAACATTGGCATGTAAAATAAATTTAATTTAATACTTGGTCATTGTAAAATAAATTTACATATTAGAAATCTTTATTAGGTTGTAATTGTTTGGGCCTTATGTGATATTAGAATAAATTACACATGTACATAATTAACTTAGTTCAATTATCCTTAGGGTAACTTGATGAAAATTAATTAATTAGGTTAAATAGAAACGTAGGGCTATTTGAAATTGAATTTGTTTATAAATTAAATTCTCAATAATAAATTAATTTTAGTCATCTGGTAAATATCATTTAAATAATTAGCAACCCCATAGATAGAAATTACTTGTGCATGAAAATTGTGTGTAAACAACAACCCTTTTGTGAATTACTTGCGTGTGTAGAATTAGAATTGCATTTTTTAGGATAAAGTTTAATAAATGAATAATAAATAAGACTTCTAGAAACATTAGTAGAGGACTAGCACTCGAATCAACAAGGTTAGACCAGGCGTAAGGGGTGCCTAACACCTTCCCCTTACATGCCCACTATCCCGAACCTAGACATTGGGCTATGGTAATGACGGTTATGGAAACTCTGCAAGAAGTAAGTTGCCATCCATGACCCTCGAATGAAACATTGAATATGTCTCGGTTATTACCCGGGTGGCGACTCCTGTCTATCTATGCCTTCGTGGCATAAATCCTTAGTACCGTGGTAGTGTTATAGGAAGACGGTACTTACCAGTGGTTTGATTCTATTAGGATTGTATGAAGTGCATGTCTAGGAAATGTTGTCTAAGGAGGTGGTACTTAAATGAGTCCATTGTGACTCCACCATCTTTCCTGGGGATTACTTGGTGCATTTTATATAAATATAATGGATGATATTTCGCCTCACGCTCCCCCCCCCCCAATAACTTGTATGGTGAAAAGTGTTACATTTACACAGATCACAAAAGTCTGAAATATTTACCAACCCAGAAGGAGCTCAACCTTAGGCAGGGGCGATGGATTGAGTTCCTGAAGGACTATGATTGTGTGATTAACTACCATCCTAGGAAGGCAAATGTAGTTGCTGATGCTTTGAGCAGAAAATCCATCACAGCTTTGAGATCATTGGATGCCCGTCTATCCTTGGCCCGAGATGGAGCTATTTTAGCTTAGTTGTAAGTAAGGCCAAACCTGCTACAGCAGATTTTAGATGGGCAGAAGGTAGATGAGAAGTTAATGACTATTATGAGCAAAATCTCAGAAGGGAAGGCAACTGACTATGAGGTGAAAGCAGATGGGTGTCTGTACTACAAAGGAAGAGTGTGTGTACCAGATGATGGGGAATAGAAAGCCAGTATTCTAAAAGAGGCACACACCAGTGTTTATGCTATGCACCCAAGAAGTACAAAAATGTATCATGATTTGAAGCTTCATTATTGGTGGCCTGGTATGAAGAAGGACATAGCTGACTATGTGACTAAATGCTTGACATGTCAGCAAGTCAAGGAAGAACATCAAGTTCTATCGAGTTTGCTACAGCCTATACGCATACCTGAATAGAAATGGGATCGGGTCACCATGGATTTTGTAAGTAGTCTACCTCTCGCCCAGAAGAAGCATGAAGCAGTATGGGTGATAGAGGATAGGTTGACGAAGTCAGCACACTTTTTGCCAGTTAGGACTGACTATTCACTAGAGAAGTTAGCAGAATTATATATCAGTGAGATAGTTAGACTGCATGGAATTCCACTTTCCATCATATCTGATCGAGACCCAAGGTTTATATCAAGATTTTGGAAGAAGTTGCGTGAATCCTTGGGTACGCAACTCTACTTTAGCATAGCTTTTCATCCTCAGACGGACGGGAAATCAGAAAGAGTAATCCAGGTAAACAATTGAAACCAATTGAACTAATACAAATATTGAAATGAAATGATAATAATAACATGAAATATATGTTAGGTCCTTGAGGATATGCTGAGGAGTTGTGTCATTGAGTTTGAGGGAAGTTGGGATAGTATCCTCCCACTGGTAGAATTTGCATACAACAATAGCTACCAAGCTAGCATCCAAATGGCCCCGTATGAAGCACTGTATGGGAGAAATGTAGAACTCCAGTGTGTTGGACTGAATTAGGCAAAGACAAACTAGTAGGGCTAAACCTGGTAAAACAGACTGAGGAGAAGGTAAAGCTAATTAAAGCCAATTTGAAGGTTGCCTCAGACAGACATAAATCTTACACCAACTTGAAGAGAAAAGAAATAGAATATGCAGTTGGCGACAAAGTGTTCCTCTAGGTGTCACCATGGAAAATGGTACTAAGGTTTAGAAGAAAAGTTAAGTTAAGCCCTAGGTTCATTGGCCCATATAAAGTCATTGAATGTGTGGGTCCAGTGGCCTACAAGCTAGCTTTACCACCAGAGCTGGAAAAGATCCACAATGTGTTCCACATATCTATGCTCAGAAGATACCGCTCAGATCCTTCACATGTCATCTCCATGGAAGAAATTGAAGTACAACCGGATTTGACATATGAAGAAGAACCCATACGGATCCTGGCTCGAAAAATGAAAGAGTTGAGGAATAAGCAGATTTCACTGGTAAAAGTGCTTTGGAGGCACCACAACATTGAGGAGACAACTTGGGAAAGTGAAGAGACGATGAGGCAACAATTCCCTCAACTGTTTGCATCAGGTAAATTTCGAGGACAAAATTTAAATTAGAGGGGAAGAGTTGTAACACCCTCACTGTAGTAATTCTGTATATTCTACTGTTCAAGTGACCGATGTCCGTTCGGACAGCTAGAACGTCTGGAAAAATATTTAAACTAAAGTGAGGAACCATAATTAACTCAAATATTAATAAGAAAAATTTAGGAAAAATTTTAGAAGTAAAATACAACCAAGATAAATGAGCCGGTGCCCTAGCGATGGGTAACCAAGTAGAAAGTTGAGGTCCTCGCAACTAGGAGCCCTAAACCAGGGAGAAAATTCATAAAATAATTTTTAGGACTCTAAAGAAGAGTCATTGAGGTTTCTATGGCATTAGAATGCCAAGAAAATGCTTAGAAAAATTTTTAGATCGGTACAGATGATTTTGGCCTAATAAGCCAAATGAAGGGCATTTTGGTCATTTTGTCTTCAGAGATGATTTTTGACCGACTTGTCCAGTTAATTAAATAATTATTATGATCTAAAATATGAATAAATATTGCTAAAAATTTAATTTAAAATGAGTAGAAAAGAAAAGGAAAGAAAAATGAAAGAAATAGGGAATTATGACATCATATGATGTCATTAAAAGTGCTCCCACCAATCATATTTGAACAAGCCATTTCAAACCAATTAAAAAGAGATAAAATGAGGTAAAAATTAACAAAAATAATCTGCCTTGTTCCTTGAACCAGACCAGCCGTCTCCCTCCCATAACCCAACCTCCATGAAAGTTTCATCAAGCTCCAAATCCCACCTAATTTCACCCTAAAACCACTAGCTTGCTTCATTAAAAATTGATCTTGCATCTTGAACAACTTCTAGCCAGTGAAAAGAAGAAGGAAAAAGGAAGGTTTTGCAACTAGGGAGTTATCTCTGACAAGGTTAGTGTCCAATTCCTTGACTATTTCATTTAAATTCTTGTTAGAATGATAAATTTGAGCCAGGATAGATGAAATTCCATTAAAAATAAATATGTTAGGGTGTTACCCTATTTTCGGCAGCCATGGATTTGTTATGGTTTTGATGGTTTCTTTGGATTAAATGAGTGAATAGGCTTCCCTTGATATGATTGTATCACTCAAAACATTAGTTTATGAGTTTAGTGCAAGAAAATGAAACTTTGGAATTTTAGGGCTAGGGTTTGAAACTCAAATATGGGGGTAGATGAAATTGAACACAAAATGATGTTGTAATGGTCATTTAGTGACCATTTGGTGTAGTTTGAATTGGAAATGGAGTGATTGGTGACATTAACTATTTTAGAGAATTAGATTGCCTTAAGTGTGCATTCTGGACCCTTCGAGTCCAGTGTGCTCTTTGGGTTATAACTCAAGCTATGTAACTCTAATTTTTTGCAAGGCCAATTGTAGGCTACACTAGACACAAAATGCAACAATTTTGATGAAGGAACCTGTCCCAGAAAACCAACCTATGTGGCTCTAAAAATTGACCTAATCTGGGTGACCAATATACAGTCCCTGGAAAATAACCAAATGAACAGTATTCATTCATTTGGTCATAACTCAGTGTAGAAAGGTTCAATTGACCTAAATTTTTACCAATAGAAAGCTGAGACACAGTCCTACAACTTTCATGAAGAAAACTAACCCAAATTTTGATCATAACATGTCCAAAAACTGACCTGCAATCAATGTACAAAAAAATTGCAGAATTGATTCTGCCCAGAAATTCTGGAAAAATTGCAATCCTGCCAGTTATGGTGTTTAGGCCATAACTTGAGCTATAAAACTGCAAATGGAGTGATTTAAAAAATGAAATATAACTAGACACAATAAGGAACAACTTTGATGAATAACATTTGGCCAAATTCTCACTGTAGACTGGCCTAATGGAACAGTGAACTCTAGCACCCAAAACTGAAATTTCTGATTTATTCACCATTGGTTAGAAGTATGGATTGGCAATTAATGCCAACACTTTTGGGAACTAAAATGTGGTAAATTTATGTGATTAGGACTTATGTAGCTATTATGCATTGGAAAGTCAATAATTTGACCTAAATAGTAAAATGAATGGTAACCTTACATGTAAAGCATGAAAATTCAATCGATAACTTGGTAATGTGCCCTAGTATACCTAGTAAGATTGGTTTGGATAGGTTGGCATACCAATAGGGCTTAGTTAGCAGTACTGCATATGGCATTATTCTATTTTGTGATTTTATGGCTTTTAGCCATTCTGATATTATGGTGATACTTGGCCTTGTGCCTAATAATTATTACAGCTTATTAGTTGTTCTGTTGCACACCGGGAGATACATATGTGATCGGTGGTGTGACGGCCGGAGGTACTTGGTACCCAGTGCCAGTTTAGCCGTTCATCCAGTCCAGTTATCCAGTATAGGTTACTTGGGCAACCAAAAATTGAAGTTGATAAATTTAATGAAATAATGGATATAACAAGTACCAAAGAAATAAGACTACAAATAATTACCAAAAATTTATCAGCATGAGAAATCAATATACATACTGTATATTTATTTTCTTTTAGTTCTTTTTATTTTATTATTGGCACCACTAAGCATTATTGCTTAGCGCATTGCTTTTTGCTACGCGTAAGTACTGGAGATACGGAGCGCGATCCCAGTAGACCCCAGTCAGGGTGAGAGTCAGATCTGCTAGTGTCCTCTGTCACCTCTCAGCTACAGTGCATTGGTAGGATGCTAAGTTACATTTTGTATTTTGTGTTTTGTATTTTTGTAAATTTTGTAATTAAACTTTTGTTTTGTCATGTATATTGAAACTTATGTGATTATGTATTAATGAAATTATCCGTAAATGGTGTTCATAAATGAAAGTTGAGTATTTATTTATGATTTGAGTATAAATATGATGTGAATTGAATGATTTGAAATTTGAGAAATTGTTGAAAATTGATGTAATAATTGGGAGTTGTGGAATAAAAATGATTATTGGAGGTGTTTTTCACAGGTTCCGAAGAATTGTTTTCTCTATTTTTAGCCGGTACTTTGCCGAATTTTCTATAAAATTTTCAGAACCAAAAATGAATTTATAATTTCTATAAATGACTTAAATGAGTCAAATCTCCCAAATTGCATTTCATCATCATAAAGAAATAAATTAAGAAAGGATAAAAATAATTAAGATAAAATATGGTGTTTCGGTACACAGTGTGGCATATCTTGCTCGGCTATACTATAGACGGGTAAGAAGTGTCACATAATCAGTCTCCTTCCCCTTTTTAACTCTGCCCATGATAATTATCAACTTTTCATCCTGTTTCTGTGCTTCCCGTATTTGTTATAGCAAGCTTGGCTTCACTTGCAACTCAGCCAAAATAGCTCCATCTGATGCTAAGGACAGATGAGCATTCAGTGCTCTCAAAGCCATTTATGGACTTCCTGCTCAGTGCATCAGCCACTACATTTGCCTTCCTAGGATGATAGTCAATCACATAATCATAATCCTTAAGGAATTCAATCCATCTCCTCTGTCTCAGATTGAGTTCCTTCTGGGTCGGCAAGTACTTCAGACACTTGTGATCTGTATAGATGTAGATCTTCTCACCATATAGGTAATGCCTCCATATCTTCAATGCGAATATGATTGCCACCAATTCTAGATCATGAGTTGGGTAGTTCTTTTCATGTGGCCTTAGCTGTCTAGAAGCATAAGCAACCACTTTTCCTTCCTACATCAGAACACACCCAAGCCCATTATGAGAGCCATCACTGTAGACCACATAGTCTTTCCTTGACTCTGGCTGTGTCAACACTGGAGCCTCTATAAGCATAACCTTCAACTTTTCAAAACTGGCTTGGCACTTGTCATTCCAGTCAAACTTGGCATTCTTATGCAGCAACTTAGCTAGTGGAGTAGCTATAAGGGAAAATCCCTTCATGAATCTCCTATAATAGCCAGCTAACCCCAAGAAGCTTCTGACTTCTGTTTTATTTCTGGGAGGCTTTCATTCAACTATTGCTTCAATCTTCTTTGGATCTACCCTGATCCCATCTATTGATATGATGTGTCTAAGGAAAGAAATCTCATTTAGCCAAAAATCACACTTGGACAACTTGGCATATAACTGCTTCTTTCGCAGTGTCTATAATACCACTCTCAAGTGTTCATCATGCTTCTCCCAGTTCTTAGAATATACTAGAACATCATCTATGAAGACCATGACAAACTGATCCAAATAGGGATGAAAGATATGGTCCATTAGATCCATGAACACTGCTGGTGCATTCGTTAGCCCAAATGGCATCACTAGGAACTCATGGTGTCCATATCGAATCCTAAAAGCAGTTTTAGGCAAATCTGCGTCCTTTATCCTCAGCTGGTGATAGCCTGATCTAAGATCTATCTTGGAGAATACACCGACTCCTTCCAGTTGATCAAATAGATCATCTATCCATGGTAAAGGTTATTTATTATTCACTGTCACCTTATTTAGCTACCAGTAATCTATACAAAGCAGAAGTGTACCATCCTTCTTCTTAATAAATAGCACCAGTGCTCCCCATTGTGACACACTAGGGCGTATAAAACACTTATCTAGTAACTCCTGTAACTGAACTTTCAACTCTCTCAGTTCAGTAGGTGCCATCCTATATGGAGTAATGGAAATTGGTGCAGTACCCGGTATAACTTCTATAGCAAACTCCACCTCTCTTTCAGGTGGCAAACCTGGCAATTCTTCCAGAAATACATCCAGAAAATCACATACAATGGGGATGTCTTATAAACTCGGGCTAGTTTTCCTAGTGTCAACCACATGTGCTAAGAAAGCCTTACAGACCTTCCTTATTAATCTCCTAGCTGTTGAGGTTGATATGATAGTAGAAAGACAACCCGTTCCTTCACTCACAACTGTAATCTCATCCCCATCCACTGTCTGCTGTGTAATCCTCTTTAGCCGATAATCCACCATAGCCTGATGACATGATAACCAATCCATAACCAGTATCACATTAAACTCGTGGAATGATAGCTCAATCAAGTCAGCTAGAAACTCATAACCCTGTATTATAAGAGGACAACCCATATAAACCTTCTTCACCATTACACTATGGCCTAAAGGGTTGGTGACCAATATGTCCTCCTCTAGCCCCTTTATCTGTACCCCTCTATCAGCAGGTGGTGTAATGCATATATAAGAGTATGTGGAACTGGGATCAATCAATGCACATACAATTAGATCATAAAGAGAAAAAGTTCCCCTTATGAGGTCTATTGGCTTTGGCTCCTCCCGAGCCCTCATAGCATGAGCACGGGATGCTACTCTGGCCTCTTGCCTCTCAACAGTCTCTGTAGCAGCTGTAACACCCTCACTTTAGGTAGTTTGTACATTCTACTATTCTAGTGACTAAAGTCTGTCTGAATTGCTAAAGTGTCTAAAACTATACTTAAACTAAAGTGAGGAGCCATAAATAACCTAAATAATGACTAAGAAAAATTTAGAAAAAAATTAAAGAAATGAAATGCAAAGAGGTTGAAGGAACCGAGGCTCCAACGATGGGTAACCCTAAGGGGAAGCGACTGTGAATATAGTTGCCAACCCTAGACCCGTAGGGAACCCTGTGAGATAAATATTTGGGACTTAATTGAAGGATTAATGAGGTTTAATGACAATAAAAGTGCCATGGGAATGCAAGAAACATTATGCCAATTGGTAAAGTAATTAGGATGCAATGAGCACTAAGAAGGGCATTTTGGTCATTTCACCCTTACAGTTGATTTTTGACCAACATGTCAATTTAATTAAGTGAGATTTATGTAATAAAATATGAAAAAATATTGATATAAATTTAAATGGAAATGAGTAAAGAAAAGGAAGAAAGGAAAATAAAAAGAAATGAAATTAAATTTTTATTTATGACATATGCATGATGTCATAATGATGTAATTAAAATTCTCTAACCAATAACACAAGACAACCTCTTATAAAAAGGGATAAAAGGAAATAAACAAAACACAAATTGAATCATCTTTTTCCTCCCACTAAGTTGGCCGAACCACCATGAATGGAAAGCTCTTCCATTTATTCTTCTTCTAAGCTTGGTTCCCTAGCAATTCTCACCACAAAACCCCTAATCCCCAACACAAAAATTAGTTATTAGGTCTTGGAGAAGTGTTTGGCAGCCAAGAAATTGAAGAAAAGTGAAGTTGGGAAGCCTTGGAACAGTGACCAACAAAGGTTAGTGTAATTACTACCTTCCTTCTTTCTTTAATTCTTGTTATTATGTTGAAG